>NC_056525.1:203061153-203157091 GCF_019175285.1 Sceloporus undulatus | reverse complement strand
AGTGGAGTCTCCTTCCTTGGAGGTCTTTAAACAGAGGCTGGATGGCCTTCTGTTGAGGATGCTTTAATTGAGATTTCCTGCATGGCAGGGGTTTGGACTAGATGGCCCTTGTGGTCTCTATAAACTTTGCTGTTACCCGCCTCAATCCCCAAAACGGAAGAGGTGGGATATAAATATATTATTATTATTATTATTATTATTATTATTATTATTATTATTCTATGATTCTATGATAATTTGCAGGTGCATGCTGATAATTTGCAGCATGATTCTATGGGTTACCTCTGGGACATGTTGACCACAGAGGTGTATTGGAGGACTCAGACATTCCTAGAGAGGTATTTTGTCAGTTTAAAAATAATAGTGGTATTTTATTTGCAGGTTTTCAACTTTCACAGGGGTCCCTTTCCCTACCCACAGTGAATGTGGAGGGCCCACTGTATTTGGAAAATGAGATAAGTGACTTTTGCCTCAGTCCAGGGACCTTTTACACTACACTGTTATAGAACTATATTTCCTCTTTAATTGCCATGGCTGCATCCTGTGGAATACTCTGGTTTGTGGTATGGTGATGACATAGCTCTCAGCCTAAGAACTCTATAAATACTTCATCTTAAACTACAAGTCCCAGGATTTAATGGCAGTTCACGTAGAATCCTAGATCTACTGTATAACTGTGTATTGTGAGGGGAATCCAGGTAACTACAGATATCTCTGGTTGCAGACCTGCTGGTATGCTTGAAAGAAACTTCAGCAAGATGAGAGATTTGGAGCAGACTTTCTCTCCCACTTGTCATGGGAAGGAAGACTGAGAGAATACAGAGCATTACTGTTTATGCTCCATCACGTGAGTGTGGCAGTGACAATGTGGCACTGCCCCAAATCAATTTATTTTCCATATTTTCCATATTAAAACCCTTTTACTCCTTTGTGGTACAGCTGATGCAGACCTGCTTTTCCCCCAAACTACTCAAGGGGACTTAATACCAAAATATTTTCCTCAATGTTGCTAGCATGTAACTGTATTTTTGAAAGCACTCCAAACAGTCATTTATTGAAACAATTTTATACATTTATTTTCAGGCTTACTTAAATACAACATCACTTGTGTGGGATGTTGTTCACATTTGATATGTTATTGGCATGTTTTGTTTTACGTTTGTGATGTTGCCGCTGTCCCAATCTGGCTAGGAAAGGGGCAGCATCCCACTGCCTCTTTGGGGTGGTCTGTTGAACCTCTAAATCACATCATGGTGCTCCTCCAGAGCTGCATCCATACAATGCAGCACCGAAGGAGCGCCATATAGCTGCGGCAACGCTATGGTGCCCTTCTGAGGGCGCAAAAAGGAGCCACTTGTTGTGGTTCCTTTTTGTGCCCTCGAAAGGCCAGATTGGGGCCGTGGTGTGAGGTTGCCGCTGCCCCGATTCAGCTAGGAAAGGGGTGGCATTCCGCTACTACTACTACTACTACTAATAAATTTTTATTTATATACCGCCCTGTGGCAAACCAATCCAGGCGATTTACAACATTAAAATAACATACAGCATAAAAACAATATATTTCCCTCCCCCCTTAAAAAGTTATTAAACTGCATATCTAAATTAAAACCACAATAACTAGTTAGAACAACAATAAATTAAACAAAATAATACCAACCAATAAACCACTGCAACTTCAATTCTAAAGAAAAGAAAAGGGGGCTTTGGAGATATTACTGAGGAGGGGGAGATCCTGAGATCCTGAGGCCGGGATATTTTAGTCTGGGAAGGCCTGCCTGAAGAGATCCGTCTTGACAGCCTTTTTGAAGCTGTCCAAAGATGTTAATTGACGGATCTCGTCCAGCAGGTTGTTCCAGAGCCTGGGGGTGACAGCAGAAAAAGCCCTCCGGGAGGTCACCACAAGCCTCGATTTTTGAGGCTGCAACAAGTTCCTCCCAGAGGACCGGAGAGCATGGGGAGGATTGTATGGGAAGAGGCGGTCTCTGAGATAGTTTGGACCCAAGCCATTTAGGCCTTTAAAGGTAATAACCAACACCTTGTACTGGGCCCGGAAACTAATACTTCTTCGGGGTGGTCTCTCAAGCCCCTAAATCACTTCTTCCTTCTTCCAAAGCAACTACAAATTTGACAGTTACAAGTTGTTGTCTTTTTCATACAAAACAGGCACACCTCAGCATTGTTTCAATATCCACGGCATAGCACAAGGTAGCAGTACAAGCCAGTATTTAAAACACATGATATTCCTTCTCCCTGCATCTGAGGCATAAAAGTAGCTGAATCAGATTTACATCACAAAGAAGTGAAATGCGTAATTATATCTTTACTTTTGGGGGAAAAAACCTACCGTAATTTATTTGTTTACTGAGGCGGAATACAGACTGCTGGCGCCTTCTTTTTCTGGTGCACTTGTGACGCCTAAGTGCACCAATGGTGCACTCGTGATGTTACAAATGTGCTGCGATGTGCAGACGCTAAGTGTCCATCGTGTCAAAATGGCGGTGCCTGTGTGTACAGGGCGCCGCCATTTTGACGTACCAAATACGTACTAGGGTTGTGGGGCATCTGTAAGCGACACCCCAAGGCAACCCTAGCACGTATTCCTTACGTGCTTAAAGGCCCATCTGTACTGGGCCTGAAATAGGCATGTGGGGTCTGTGGAAATGAAGCTGTTATAAACTGAAAACTAAAAGGTCAATGATGTAAAGCAGGAGTGGAAAATATCTAATTCCATGAAATTACAACAAATCTTGAGTAGAGTTCTAAGCTTTGGCTGCAAAACAAAATGTTTTTATAGCACCATCTCTTTTTAATATGTGGTCCCCAACTCATATGGGGGAAAAGATGGAGAAGGGAGAGTTCTCCTTAAGTCAAAATATTCATAGAATCATAGAATCGTAGAGATGGAAGAGACCGCAAGGGCCATCCAGTCAACCCCCTGCCATGCAGGAACTCTCAGTCAAAGCATCCCCAACAGATGTCCATCCAGCCTCTGCTTAAAGACCTCCAAGGAGGGAGACTCCACTACACTCCGAGGGAGTGTGTTCCACTGTCGAACAGCCCTTACTGTCAGGAAGTTCCTCCTAATGTTGAGGTGGAATCTCTTTTCCTGTAGCTTGCATCCATGTTAGGGAACATAACTCCATTATTTTAATATAAGACATTCACAGAAAATGTTTTTAATACAGAAGCCAAAAAATTCCAGCACTGAGGTGATTACATTAGGAAAGGAATTACAGAATCACACTGAAACATTGGCATGAAAATAGTCAGGTCCCATTATTCTTGTGCTTTCTGAAAGACAATAGTGAAACTCTTAAAATACTGAAGGTTAGAAGATTATGCTAATTTCTGAGAGAGATTTATTTTATTCCAGCTTTGCTCTTTTGGAATCTTCATGAACAAGTCGAGTTTTGAAAGGGGAGGGCTTTTAAAATGATGTGGCATTCTTTTATCATGCAAATAGGAATGCAAAATGTGAAAAGGAATTAAACCACAGGTTACACAAAAAAAGAAAGGAAAAACATATCAAAGTTGCTCTGAAAAGCCCACTTCTCTCCAGGGAAATTAAACTTGCAAATGTATTCTCTTCTTGGTTTAAAAGACTATTTTTCTGTTTCCCTCCCCTTATTCCTTTTTTTGCAGGTGCTGGTAAGAAGTTTAAAAAAAGGTATTCAAATGCAGATTCAGTTCAAAAATATACATCTTATTGGAGACCATATCCAATAGTCTCTATTTGCTTTAATGCAGTTCAAAGGCTCAATTAAGACATCGCAAGGAAACAAAGGAACAGCTCTTTTAACAGAGGTTCCTCCTGCTAGGAAGGACAAGATGATAATCCAGTCTAAAGGTGAGGTTAACATACAATCTATTTGATTTCTACTTAAGAACCATCAAAAGTCTTTATTTTGAAACATCTTTGTGTAAATGATACGGATACTAAAAGCAATTGCTACACAGGCTTGTGACACTTAGCTGTCAAGAAATATTTTTATAAATATACCAAATGCCTCACCTATCTTCTCACTGACATGTCCCTCCTTTTTAAATCAATACTGTAATGGAGCACAACAATGACATGTACCCAGGTTTACTGATGATCAACACAGAAAAAATCAATCATTCTGATAGCGGACTGTTACCATCCCCCTTCCTCCGCTCAATAGAGCCAGAAGCCCTTTGGTTTGTATATATAGAAGTATAAGATGTAGGAAAAGTAACAAAAAAGGGTCTCTTCTGTTGAAGATTTTCAGCCCTCATTTCTCAGGTTCAAAGTTCATTGACACAGACAAGGAGACCATTTCAAAGCACACAGTCCACAAACACTAGAAAGCTTGTAAGGGGCTGAACCTCTCAGAAATTGAACTGAAGAGTGCAAAATGTAGGGCTATATCCATAATCATGCAAGCAGCACCATCGATGCAGCAACATGGAGCTGCTTGAAACAACTATCATGCAAATGATCGCATGCAAAATCATATATTCCCTAAATCCCACCCACCCCAATCCTGCAGTGTTACAGAAGAGATGGTGGTAGGTGCTAGCGGAGTGGGAATCCATTCCACCAGCATTGTCTGTTCCACTGGTAGATGGAAACCACTGGATATAATTCATTCTTCCTAACTAATTATATATATAACCTGGCAGAGAGTTGTCATCCCATATAAACACATTTGCCACTGCCTTGCCAACACAAATTTTATACAGCAATATGCTTACATATCATGATGAACCCGATGAATCATGATGCTCATGATGGCTTTGTGCACTGAAGAGGACAAAGCACTAACTAACCTGTAAGAAAACAACTTTGGTTCCATTAGTGATAGGTGTTTGGGGGCAATTACAAATGGATTGATGAAACATTTTAATGAAATCACCACATATAAGATAACATTAGCACAATTACAAAAAGGGATGCTGCTTGAAACATGCCACATTATAACCTCACTGATCCCTACATACTTAGAAATCTGAATCACACTGATGGACCTGGCCCAAAATTCCAGTTGGTAATACCTGGTAGGCTGCAAAACTGATGATGGATGATGGGTAGTGATGATAATGATAATATTTCTTATCTTCCCATTTTTCTAGTCCAGGACGCAAGGGGTTTACAAAAGTTGAAACAAATTCAGCTTTAGAACTATCATGTCATACAAAAAATAATTAAACCATCAATAGATTTAAAAGCAGTTCAAAGGTGACCATTAAAAAGAGAATCCACAAGCAGATACAAACAATACAGCACATAACAAAAGACCCCCCCCCCCCAAAAAAAAGGCCTTCTGAAAAGAATATGTCTGCATCTTCCTACAGAAGGATAGCAAGGAGGCAGCAGTCTCACCTCTCTCAGGAGTTCCAAAGCCTGAAAATCGTTTTTATTTCCTCTTGACAGCCACTGTTGTTCAGGCATTCATTGCGACCCCATGTTCTGGAGCCCTTTAATTTTCTGTTATTATTCCATTATTTTCCTCTATACCACCCTGCTTTACAATTCACGAGTGAAATAATATGAATCTTGAGCCACTTTCTACGAATCTACCCAACTTTAATATTATTAATTCTGAAATAAATTCAAGGGCATTTGAACCATGTGAAAATTAGCATGCTACAATACAGTTAGTGACATTTCATGCCATTTTTGAAATAAAAAAAATATTTTTGATGTGGCAATTGTGTTACTTTCATATTTCTAAACCAGTGTTTCTCAAACTTTGGTCCTCTAGATGTTTTGGACTTCATCCCCCAGAATACCTGACTGCTGGCCAACCTGGCTGAGGCTTCTGGGAGTAGTAGAAGTCCAAAGCACCTGAAGGACCAGAATTTGGCAATCAGTGTTCTAGACCCAAGCAAGTTAAATGTGAAAGGTCAGACATATTCACTAGTGTTTCCTTTAAGTCCTGAAAAATATGTTGCCCTGTCAGATATCCATAGGTATGTATAGATCACCTAAAGCCAAAGTTTATTCATTTATAACCTACCTATACAGTACTATCTCTGAGCCTATGTATTTATGAATGCAGAACTGGAAAAAGTTACTTTTTTAATCGCTGGCCAGGCTGTGTGTGTTTCTGGGAGCTGTGGTTAAAATAAATTAACCTTCCTAAGCTCTGTAAAAATTATGTTCAGGATAGTACCATTGCTCTTCTTAAATTATTCATTTGCTATCATCTATTTTATCCCGATCAGCAAATTATTACTTTTTTGTTGCTGTTCCTGTTATTTGTTTACACAGTCATAAGACTTTTTCCCTGTGCTGCTTGTTTGGTAACCCAAGTAGATTAACCCAAAACACTGTCATTTGTTTCCATCTAGTCTCATTCATTATTTTGTCTGTTGCTTTATAGCCTTCTAAATACTGGCAGATTATGATGCTATTCAGCTGATTTAGGTTTTCTGGTCTGGTGTCACTGTCACAGAGGAAGAATTATTAAATAGAACTAGGGAGGCTACAGTAGACTAGGGAAAATATTCTGTCTGCTGCCTAAATGAGACTTTAAGATTGATTATATTAACTGATAGTAAGTCTTCTGTCTGTCATATAACTGTTAAAGTAGCTATTATTCCCTAGACAAGCAGACAATATTGGTGCAGGATCAGTGATATATATTTGCCAGAGTTAAATCAACAGACGCTGTCCTATACAAATCAACCAATGGAAAACTGCCCTTGCTTCAGCATCTAAATTTTGTTTTAGATTTTAAACTGCATCTTGGTTCTGCAGAAGTTGGTGTTTCAGGTATACTGCACACCATTGCACCTATTTTGGATGAATTTGTTTAATTCAGTTAATTGTTGGTGATGCTTTTCTAATGTCATATGATGTGAGTTCAGTAGTTACCCCTTTTTTTGCTACATTTAATACATCCTACTGAGTTTGTATTGGAAAACGCTATAATGCTAACAAGTGTTTTTAAAAATTATGTCACTGAGACATGGAGTTGAACCAATGTGCAACATGGTTAGGTCCTGTGCACCTTTAGTGTTGCCAAAACACTTGTACTACAAGACTAGAAAGATAACATTCCCCGTCTATTGTTCATTGGTCAAAAGGTCTGAATTCATCAACATGTATTGTATAAATGTCAAATTTTGTTTTTCAAAAGATGGGCATCTTCAATTAATTTATATGCCTAGCTCATGTTCCTATTCTATATTTCTGTCATTCTTTAAAAATACCACAAAAATATATTTATAAAACAGCAGGAATTGTGATGCATCACATCCATGTGCATGTCTCCAAAGCTCTTTATCCTTCCTTTCACTCACCTGGAAACTGTCAAGTGACAGAACATTCTATTCCTTCTTGCACTGTCCACTTTGGGCTTCCAGCATACTCACATGTCTGGGACTTAGATAGGAGAAACAGGAAGTAATAGAAAAAGGAGGTGATTTTTCTAATTATTTTCTGTCCAGAATGTTTTAATCCTTTTTAGAGTTTGGGAAAATGTTTTTGAATCCTTGTTTGCTTGCTCTATAGTGTTACTTCCTTTCTTAAATCTCCGAAGCAGTGTTATCAGAAAAAGCTAAGGTGCAATTATTCCTTACAAATCTTCCAGTTCAGATAAGCATTTCACAATTCAGCTGTTTACCCACAAAGAGCATACAAAATAAATCAATATTATTCCAGTTTTACAGAAGGGAAACCAAGATTATCACAAAGACACACTTTGGCTCAACAGATGAACAGAAGGTAGATTTGAAAAAGGGCTTCCATCCATCACATTGGCACAGTATGACTATACATCACACCAGTTCTGACAGAATAATGACATAGTGGTTTTGGAGGAGTCATTTTGAGAATTTTTTTACCCCAAAAGTTGAAATAAAAACTAGTAACTAAAAAGCAACATGCTAGTAACATACTGCTCTGAAGGTATATGAGTTATGTATAATTTTCCCTAACTAATGTAAATGCACTACTGTTTTTAATAACACTGTTAACACTCTGCAACCACGCAGACCAGACTGAGTGTGGTGTAATGGCCAGGAACAAAAACGCTTCTCAGGAACTGAACAGATAACTTTAGTCCAGATATTTTCTCTCAGAACTACCTAGTTCATGGATGTTTGGTGGATCATTAAGTTGGGCAATCATATATACCACTCTGAGCTTTTAGGAAGAAAGGTGAAACAGAAGTGTAATGTACAAAATAATATTTTCAGCAGTTCAACATCATTGTTAGGTTCCCCACATGACCAGAAACTAGCACAAATGTCGAAATCCACAAAGAGCATGCATGTTCAGACTAGTCTTAGCAACAGTGCACAACCACAGGGCCATATAATATCCCAGCTCCTTGCCAGTCTTGAATGTTTTGTTTTCTGGCTTATTGGAATGGGTAAAGGAACTACAGGAATTACTTTTTTTTTCACCACAACATGAATCAACAGTGTGATGCAGCAGCTAACAAGGCCAATGTGATTATAGGCTGCATCAATAGAAGTATAGTGTCTAGATCAAGGGAAGTAATAGTAACACTCTATTCTGCTCTGGTCAGGCCCCACCTGAAATATTGTGTCCAGTTCTGGGCACCACAATTTAAAATGGATGTTGAGAAACTGGAGTGTGTCCAAAGGAGGATGACCAAAATGGCGAAGGGGCTGGAAACCATGTCCTATGAGGAATGACTTGGGGAGCTGGGGATGTTTAGCCTGGAGAAGAGAAGATTAAGAGGTGATATGATAGCCCTGTTTAAATACTTGAAGGGATGTCATATTGAGAAGGGAGCTAACTTGTTTTCCGCTGCTCCAGAGACTAGGACCCAAAGCAATGGATGCAAGCTCCAGGAAAAGAGATTCCACCTCAACATTAGGAGGAACTTCCTGACAGTAAGGGCTCTTCGACAGTGAGACACACTTCCTCAGAGTGTAGTGGAATCTCCCTCCTTGGAGGTCTTTAAACAGAGGCTGTTTATTATTTATATTCTGCTTAATCACTTGGAATCCAAGCGGATTACAACAATAAAAGAGGATACAGTTAAAATCCCTCCCCCAGTATAAAAACATAGTAATACTAAAAAGAGATTAAACCAGATAGATATTAAAACAATAGTATAAAATCACAGTTAAAATCAGTGGAAGATTTGTAAAAAAAAAAATGTATAGCAGGGACCAGATAAGATGGAAAAAGGGATGGAGAAGAGGGGAGAGAAGTGGAGCGGGGGGAGGCCAGAAAATAGAGGTGGATCTAGCCTGGAAAGGCCTGCCGGAAAAGATCCATCTTAATAGCCTTCTTAAAGGTTTCCAAGGTGGTAATCTGACGGATCTCATCCAACAGGTTGTTCCAGAGTCTATGAGCAACTGCTGAAAAGGAACGCTGGGTCACTGCCGAAAGTCTAGTCCTCTTTGGTTGAAGCAGATTCATCCCAGCAGAACGAAGAGTGCGGGGAGGATGATATGGGAGAAGGCGTTCCCGCAAGAAGTCATTTAGATTTCCTGCATGGCAGGGGGTTGGACTGATGGCCTTTGTGGTCTCTTCCAATTCTATGATTCACCAGGGAGCTGTTGAAATTACATACAGCACTATGATTTCACTTTAACTGTCATGGAACGCTGGGATTTGCAGTCTAAGGAGGGACATTGAAAATTCTCAGCCAGAGAGCTCCAGGGCCTCATGAAACTACAAGCCTCAGGATTTCATAGGAAACTGCTATGTAGATAAAGTGGAACCATTGTGCTAAAAGTATATAATATGAAAGGGCTTCAGATTAGAATGAGACACAAAATAGTGGCTCACACAACTGTAGAAGACCCATAGAAGACCCCAGCAGAGGAATTTACTCCCTGTTTCAAAGCTAGAGCTTGCAAAGAAATCCTCTTACAGTCAGCTCTTGGTATCTGTAGGGGATCCCTTCTGGATGTCCCCCCCACCAATACCAAAATCCGCGGGTGCTCAAGTTCCATTGACCTCCGTGGTGGTGCGGCCACACAGCTGCACCATCTTTGGGGACAATGTGATTGAAGCCCCCCCCCCCCCATGGGTTGGATTGGGGGGGGGGGGGCTCTGAGACCCAAGCCCTCATGACCAGCATAAGAACAACAAAATACAATACACAAAATACTATATACAATAACAAAACTCATAAAAGAAGTAAAATACATATAAAGATTCCTAAAGGATAAATAAAAAAATACAGATAATCATCTGCCAGAGGATAGAACCCAGTTAATCTTGACAAAGCCCAAGTAGAAGTTCAATTACTAATCATTTGTGCAAATCATCACCTGTTGGATTTTAATTGCTGCTGCATAAAATTTTGCTACTTTATGTGTTATAGTAGGATTAGTAGCTGATAATTTTTCCTCCTGGTTTCACCTGTTAAAAATTGTATGGTATGAGGCAGCTTATTTATACACCACAAAGGGGCAAGTTCTATGTTCCTAAGATCTACTCATCTGAGCCCTGTAGTACGGCAGAGTAAACTGGCAAATTCAGAAACGTGATTCTCAGTCCTCAGTTGAGATAACAGCAGCTGGATGTCTTCCAGGAACTGAAGAAATGCAGGAACCTCTGGGGACTCTCAGCAACCGATGCCAGGCTTCAGCTGATAAACGACCAGACAAACCAAGTCTCCCGAAGTGCTTTATTTACAGTGCTATAATACAGATCACAAACGAATACCAACTCCTACTACAACCCACAAAACAATCACTGGAAGCTCCTGAGTTTATATAGCCTTCAGACCATCCGGTCTCCCAAACCCAGTGACTTTCTGTGTTACATTCTAAAGTGTTCCCCTGTGCAATCCAGCTAGATGTTTCATCATCCAGGCTTAGTGCATGCAGGCACCAGAGTGTCCTTGAGGCTATGGTGCTGGATGCTCATGGTCAGACACACACACATCTAAGCATTTCCCAGTGTGCTGACTTTAACCCCTGACAGTCCTAGCTATGTTCCTCTATTTTTCTTGTTTTCATTTTGACTGGGATCAAAGGGAGTTAAAATTGCCCTCTTATTTCTACCAGATAAAACTTAATAGGTTTCTGGGATCTTGACCAGAAGACTGAAGATTTTAAGAAGTATATCTGGCAGTTATTCTTCTAGAGTTCGGGATTTCCTTTTAAACTGTCCATACAGCTCAGGTTAATGATCCCTTCGCTCTCTCATTACTACACCCCACAAACTCAGTTATTATAGCTTTAACAAATCCAATGGCATTTCTCGTCTGTTAAAACAGGAACAACTTTTCCACACTGTTAACATAGAAGGATAGAGCAGACAGTTCCAATAATCGGTTTTGGCACTTACAAAAGACCCTCTTTCAAACAGTTTCAAGCAGCTTCTCACTTGATATCCTTAAATGTAATGTTGTATAACAGATCACTGGAGCTTTTAAAATTTACTTTCGCCTCTCCATGGGGATCACTTTCTTGGATATTTCCCCTGCAATCTGTCTCTGACATAAGGGTAATGTTGGCTGAATTCTCCTGACAGACTGAAAATGAAAGGTTGTCTGGATCATTTCCCAATCTCCTCCATAATAAAGTGGGGCATGATATATTCCCAGCTTCACTGAAATGTTAAATTAGGTCTTATTGTGGATTAAAGCAATTTGCTTATTTTAGAACTGGGAATTATTGAGGTGGGGGTAAGGTGTACAACCATTCAGCAATTAGAATAACAGAAGATATTTTCATTCCCTATGACTGCATAAATAGCAACCATCTTACTTTAGACATATCATGACATGACATAACATGACTCATTGAAAAAAATAGTGATGGGGAAAGTGGAAGGCAATAGAAAAAGAGGAAGAATACATGCAGATGGATTGATTCAATAAAGGAAGCCACAGCTCTGAGCTTGCTGTTGATGAATAGGCCACTTGGAGGTCCCTCTTTCATCACCATCATTGACTGAAATAAGCCATAACAACAGTGACAAATGACTGTATATTTTCCTAATGTCTCGATGAAAATGTAGGACTGTTTCCAGTATTCACTGATGACTGCCAACTTAGACTGGTTTAAAAGGGGTTACATTCATGTAGGGTCACTAACTATTACTAGAGCAACTAACAGCTGCTAGTCAGAATAGCTATTGATCACATCCAGTAACTCAAACCATGTGACTCTTATGTCAGCTGCTGTAAACATGAAATGTTTTACTATACTCTTGTTCTGTTTGTAGATTTCCCACCAGCTGCTGTTTGGACACTGTGTGAACAGAATGCTTGGCTAGAAAATTCTTTATCCAAAAGGGCCCTTCTTAAATTTTGATGTTTGAACACATGAAGCTGCTTCATCTTGTGCCAGACCACAGAACACATGAAGCTGCTTCACACTGTGCTAGACCACACTGAAGTACTGTTCATACAGCAGAGTACTGTCTATCCATTAACAACCCACACCAATCTAGAGTGTACTCTTGGTAGTGTTGTGCTGCAACTCCTATAACCCTCAGCCAGGCCAACCATCATGTTTTCCTGAATACTTATCAAATGCTCTTTTGTAATTGGAGATATGGGGAACTTCTCCATACACTGAGCTATAATCTTTCTCCAACTTTCAAATGCATGCCAACTCCATGACAAAACAGCAAATGTAAGTGAGTGGGGAAAATCTTCAGCATTCTTGCAACTATGGAGATGAGACCACCACCAGGAATCAGTGCAAGAACAAAAATACACTCATGTAAAGAAAAATGAAATACCCAAAATGATTAAGGATCAGGTAGTCATTTTTTAAACTTTTGTATTTTGGGAATTTTAAACTGTAGTTGCGTCTGTACTGCAGAAATAAGTTTGAGACCACTTGAACTGCCATGGCTCAGTGCTCTGGATTTCAACAGACTGCAGTTTTGTGAAAGATTAAACTTGCTCTGTAAGAGAGTTCTGGTATCACAACAAACTACAATTCCCAAAATCCCACAGCACTGAGCCATGGCAGTTAAAGTGGCGTTAAACTGGATTATTTCTGCAATGCAGATGCAGCCTTCTGGTCTCGTTATTTTGTGATTGGTCATCAAAATGGTTTTAAAGGTCATAACCAGCACTTTGAATTCTGTCCAGAAAGAGAATTGTAGCTCGTGAAGGCAGGGGTTATACAGTGGGCCCTTGCTTTACGGGGAGGATTCGTTCTGGACCTCCCTGCATGAAGCAAAACGCATATGCTCAAACCCCATTATATCCAATGGAGCTTGTGCTTGTCCCATGGCTGTGTGCACCATTCGCAAGTCCCATTGGATATAATGGGGCTCGTGCTTGCTGTGCGGCCATGCGCACTCGCCATGCATTCTCTCATTTTCCAGGCAGCTTCAGCGTAAGCTGAAAGCCAACTATAATGAGCCCACGTATGGTGTAGGCTCACTGTATGTTCCTGTAACCAGCCCCTGTCAACAACCTGACTGCAGCATTTTGGATCTGCTAAAGTTTCTGAACAGTTTCCAAAGGCTGCCACATGTGGAGAATATTACAGTAATCCAATCAGGATGTGATCAAGGTATAGGTTACAGTGGTCAGATCTTATGTCTCAAGGAACAGACACAGAAGTTTGCACTGGTTTTAACTGATTTTTCCCCTCAATAAACCCTATCAGCTAGATCAAGATCTCAAACATTTAGCCACATTCATGTTCTAACCAAGGCTGTATAGTGTGGAAGTAATTTTGTGATGCAGTAGTGAGTCCGATTATGTCTTTTCCTGTTACAATGCCAAAAGCAGATTGAGGATGGTGCTTGTGGCTGGGAAAGCGTAGTTTCCAATTCCATTAATAATTAACTTTATCACCAGCAGCCACTTCCCATTTTCTGACAGGAAGTCTGTGAAATGTCATTCTTTATCAGCTCCAGATGATAAATGTTCCCTACAGCCAAGGAAGAATGATGCAAGTTTCCCATTTCTCAAAAATGCAATGGCATTTTAAAAGAGGAGGGAGGAATGAGAAGGCAAGAAGACATGGAAACTAGTTGCAGGTTGGCAAAGCAGCGAAAAGCCATTTTTCTTACCCATTAGAACTCTCTTGCTATTGTTAGTTCACAGTGTCACAGAAAGACAAGACCAATGAGGTTATTGGTTTTTAGATACATAAAACCTGCTTTGAAATAAAAAAAATTACATGTGTCTGTACATTAATATGCTGCTGTATTTCCCACTTGATCAGGGCTATTCTTCCAACCAGTAAAAGCACTGCACCCCCAGTCATAAATTCACAAGTTGTTGAGGAAGTATTGAGTGAGGATCCTTTGCTTTGATGGTTGTGTGTGTGTCCCCGTCATTTTTGACTTATGATGACCCTAAAGTGAACCTATTATAGGGTTTTCTTGGCAAGTTTCTTCAGAGGGGGTTGCCATTGCCTAAGATCACCCAGTGGTTTTTTATGCTTGAGCGTAGGCTTATGCCCTGGTCTCCAGGGTTGTAGTTCAATGCTCAAACCACTACACTGGCCCTACCTCTTAAAAAAAAAACAGTTGGAAAGAATCCCAGTACTGCTTCAGTATCCTCCAGAAACATAAGGGATCTCTCTTTCTCTCTCTCTTTCTCTCCACGGAAGAAAGCTGATGGAAGCTACCTTTCCCTGAGTTCCAAAGAATGTTTTCATGAGGTTTGAGGGACTCTGCTGAATAGACAAAGAGGAAGAAATGCTGTAGAAAAACAGAGGGAGAAATCTGCCTTACTCTGATTTATCTGTGAACCCTCCTTCTCCCTTCATCACCTCTGTGCCACTGACCCAAACACTCCACCCATCACAGGTCCCAAAAACCCAGTTTTTTAAAATAGTAGTAGTAGTAGTAGTAGTAGTATTTTAAACAGAGAAGAGAGAGCAATGAGTCAGAAAGACAACTTCCATTTACTTTCTTTTATGGACACATATATGGATCCAGTCCATTGCATTAGGTATGTGTTTGAATGTTTTAGCAGCCTTGGGCTGCATCGGCACTGTATAAGTAATCAAGTTTGACACCACTTTAAGTGCCATGGCTCTATGCAATGGAATTCTGGAAACTGTAGTTTCCTGTGGCACCAGAGCTCTTTGACAGAGAAGGCTAAACGTCTCAGAAAACTACAATTCTCAGAATTCCATAGTATCAAACCCTGTCAGTTAAAGTAATGTCAAACAGATTATTTCTGCAATGTGGATGCAGCCTTACGTGGCAATCCTGCACACCAAACAATTCAGAAGGATTCATTTCTGGGTAAAAATGTCTCTTCTGATGTGCTATCACACTGAAACATAAAGTACTAAGGTAATCCATTAGAAAAAAAACGTTGTAGTGGTTGTTGTATGCCTTCAAGTCATTTCTGACTTTTGGTTTGCCTAAGGTGAACCTATAATGGGGTTTTCTTGGCAAGATTTGTTCAGAGGGGTTTGTCACTGCCTTCCTTTGAGGCTGAGAGTGTGTGATTTCCCTATGGTCACCCAGTGGGTTTCTTGGTGGAGTGGGGATTTCAACCCTGATCTCCAGAGTCCTAGTCCAACATCCAAACCACTATATCATGCTGGCTTCCTATTAGAAAAATGCAGCATCTAAATTGGATACACTGGAGTTAAGTATGACTGCTGAGATCTTCTGATGTGATTAATTTGGTAATGCGTATTATCTTTGGAAGTGACCGCAAAGGAAGAAAGATGAGAATTTCAAGTACAGTACTTCCTGCAATCTTATGAACCAACCCTGAGCCCTAAGATCATCTTCACAGGACCTATTCTCAGGTCTGCCGGTAAGTCTGATCATGCACTAGGGATGAAGCCTTTGCAGTAACAGACATGCACTTATGGGTGCCTCTCTCCTGAGAAAGGGCCTTCCCCTCTTGCAGCTTTTAAGAGGCTCCTGAAGACATTTTTATTCCCTAATTACTATGATTGATTTCTCACCAAAATAGACCGTATTTATTTGCTATCATATTATTTTACTTCTCAACTGTACCATTTTTTATATTTTTTATTAGAGACCTGGACTCCCCTAAAAGCTTTAGTCCTGAGCAAAATACATTGGCCATCCCACCCCCCTCCACACCGGAGGCTGTGGAGCTGGGATGAGCTTTTTGCTGCCCTCCTACTGGTGGAGACCAGGGCAGTTAAAATCATGCCATGGCTTGTTGCCATGGCATGAGGCTTTAGGGGGTGTGGTTAAGGGCATGCTTTGCCTGTCATCCCCTGGGTGTCTCATTCCTGGATTTTCCATGGGGTTTTTTCGCCTACACCACACTGTTTCCAGTGGCATAAGGGAGATTGGCTGAGGTGGAGTCACAATAATACATGATTTGGTTTGAAATTTGTTGATTCTAATTGGACGTATTTATTTATATTTTGCATAAATCTTTGGATTTGATCTCGGCGAGCACCTTGGACACCCTACTGGGTGTTAGGAAAATTTCTGGAAACACCTCTACGGGCCTTGCGACTTGGGGGGTGGATGAAAGGAATGGACCTTGGGTCTGGCTGGAAGGTATACCCCGACTTTAATCTTCGCAGATTGGGAAGGGGGACTTCTTGCTGGGCTTCCTTATGCAAGCTGTCCAACGGCAACCCAACTTATGGACTGTCGTTGAGGGCCCAGGTGTTATCGTCCTTGATAAGCTGCAGAGGTAGTCTGCGGTAAGACACCGGTATGCAGCTTTCCCTGTCTCCCACATTTGTTTTGGTTATGATACTAGTTGCAGTTCCATTAAGAACTTAATAAATGGGTCAATAAATGGCCCTGTTTTTAACCCATACAACTTGTATCTGGTCTCTTTATTCCAGGGGTAGGGTAGCAATGTACTGCTTCTCTCTCAGATGCAGCCATGAGAAAGGTTGCAAGTTACACTATTACCACAACAAAAAAAACCCAGAAGTAATCCATTAAGGCATTTTTCTTCTTCTGGTAGTTTAATAGTGAGTGGTTACACAGGCAATTGTTACGAAAAAGGAAGGTTCTGAGCTATTTTTAAAAAATACAATGTAATAATACAAAGCAGGTAATAATATGAATGACCATGTATGCTTCAATATTTTTATGTCAGTCACAAAGATATCTGGGTCAACAATGGTAGACAGTATATAGACAGTCAAAGCATACCCAGTAAGTGAAAATAGTAGCATCTGAGTACAAGAAAACCAAGAAAAAAACAACTGAAAAATGCCTGGCACATTCCATTTCTTCAAACTTTACTTCATTGTATATCTGCTCAATGTACTCAATATGCTCTCCCATCCAGTGCAATCAGCCCCTTATATCTACGGATTCTTTGTCCATGGATTCAATTATCCATATATAAATTCCAAAAAAGGAAACTTTGATTTTGCCATTTTATATAAGGGACACTATTTAACCATGCCAGTGTACTTAATGGGACTTGAACATCCCATTAAACACGTTATGGAACCAAAAGCAAGATGATTTTAAGGGCCCACTATAAAACTAACTGTAGCACAATCCACTACAGCTGTGATTCTCAGTCTTTTGACTTCCTCATGATTTGAGCATTAGCTCCCAAAAGCCCCAACTGGCATGGCAAATGGTTAAGGAATATGAGAGTTGAAATTCAAAATATCTGGAGGACCAGACTTGAAAATCATGACAGGAAACATGTAATGAAAATTAGATTACTTTAGGGATTGCGTGTTTGAATATTCTCAATGACTTGGTAGGGTAGTAGGGCCAAACATAGAAAGCTGCAATTTGCCAAGCAAATAGTTTAAGTTATCTACTTGATAAAAATCATGTTTTTTCTCCTACAATGGAGTTTCCTTAGAGATATTTGCTTCAGAATCAGATCTCCAAATTAAGGCTGTGTTTACCTTCCAATATCAATAACCCAATCAAGAACACTAAATGCTTATGTCGAACATTGAATAATATGGCAGACTTCTTTCAGTACATCTTCTAAAAACATGATAAATTTATCATTTGACTTCTAGTTGAACAAGTTATCAGAAAAATCTGGAGAGAAAAATCTAGATGATTCCTATCCCATTGTAGCACTTTCCTCATTTTCATATAGATCAATGGAGTGGTGAAATTGATTAGATGGAATCAGAAGCCAATTTTGATTTAGTCATAATTTTTGCTTCAACCAAGCCAATAAACTTCCTGGGGATTAAGTTATTGCAGAGAATGAGACAAGAGTGTCTGTATTACCTTTACTTCCCTTCATGTGCAATTAAACAACAACATCAAAAAAGTTTCCAAACAATTCAGCCTGGAGATATAGAGTGTTACATCCAAATAATTCCATCAAAATGTTCAAGCCTTTTGCAGCAGTGGTGATCAGTGCTATGTCCTAGCCTGGGCATATTACAGGTAATTAAGTATTACAGAAAGCTGCAAAACCATTTGGGCTTGTCTCCCCAATACACTGAACTTAGCCTCAATTTAGTTTTAGGAGATAACTGCAGATGCTCAGATAGCTGCTGAATTAGTTCAGTGCCATTTACTTGACCACCTGATTCTAGTCTGATACCACTAAACTCAGCATCTGTGATTGAAGTTAAACATACAGTTAACAGGAAGAGTAGACATACTGTTGTTAGGCAAAATGATCTTTGTGGGGGAGGGAGAGGGTAACGTCATAATATAGGAAAGTGACTGACAAGCCAATGAAATGAACACTTAGCTGTTCAGAATGATGGCTGCTTAAATATATCCTTTTTAAGGTCCGCGATAAGCATCTAAGAGCATATCAGTGCAGATGTAAATAGTGGCAATTTCTCTGCTTATATATGACTGTCTCCCTCGCTTCTGACAGAACAGAAAGTGCTATTACAGTCTTGTATGTCAAATTATTATCATTTCCGGGAACAGAAATAAGTCCTTATACATAACATTTATTTCCCTGGTATTCCCTGCCATCTGCTCCATCTCACCATGGTTCTGTTTTAAAGGCAAAACACAGAATAAAAATATTATAGAATATCTTCCAGGAAACAATGCTTGTAAATAAAAATAAATGATGGTTAATGCCAGGCCATGTAAACACATGTGCACTAGCCATTTTTTCAGGGTTGGGGGGACCTCAAGAAGATGGTAACTTTGAAGGAAGTACAACCTCTAACACTGTGAGTCCTTCTGCCATGGCAAGCAAACAGCATTTCCTACTGCATTCTCTCTTTGGCCAAACTAAGGCTCACAATGAGGAATAAGATAGGGTATTCTAATAAGACAAACAGTAGTAGTCCTCTCCTATTTCCTTACCACAGAGCAGAAATCCTTTTTTCCATGTGTTTTTTGCAGCATCTAAATGCCCTCCATTTTGGGAGGAGGTTAAAATATAAAGAATCTCACTCTCACTTCAAATCCCATAATTCACTTTTAAAGCAAGGCTTTTAAGCATGATCCCCACATGCCTTGCTTTAGTAAAACAAAGGTGAAAAATAAAGAGATTTCAGTGAGAGGGATGATTTATATTGCAGATTGCACTGAGCCCAGAGAATGGACCTTCAGACCTTCACAAGTTGACCACCTCTGCCTGAAAATTAAGAACCCACACTGTCGATGGAAAAGAATGAGTTCTTCCTGTTGCAGATCTTGATGTTTTGGTTACCAATTGTGAGCCTTATTTCCATCCATAATGCAAGATTGATTTTGTGCAATGTCTAGCACTCTCAGGGCTGAATGAAATCAAACACTGCTTGAGCTTTATATAAAAATAGGGGGGAAAGGATTTCATAACAAAAGGAGAAACTTTAAACACCTTTCCTAACACTAGTAACAATATGAAAACAGCACTTATCCAGTTAAAAATGTCAGCAGACCTTGAGTTATTTCCACAATGAATATGAGTGCAGATAGAACCGCTGCAGATTCCACCACCCTCCTTGGAATAGGACCTTACAGAGAACTGAATAATAGGGAATAAAATGGAGAGGATAAACTACTGGAGGTTCCTCTAGAAACCTGATAAGGGAGCAGCCACTACAAAATGCTAATATGCTTTCTGTAACCTCATTCAAAGGAAACTGATCCAGAATAACATAGCAACACCTGAAACCTCACTGCTCAAAGAAATGGTATTTGCATAACCCTAGTTCAACAGCACATGTTTCACATTGTAAGGATCATACATGTCTAAAATATAAATGTATTTAGGTTTATATCTTTGGGCATGAAAAAAAACCCACTTTACTGTGAATTACATTCATCCTACATGCTTGATTCAGAATTCACAGTGAGAGAAGTAAAACCTGGTATTTCATAAAATGTCTCATAAGAGAAAGAACTACATTGAACAGGATTGTATGTAGTGTACATTCATAACTTCACTAATATCAGTGAAGATGTACCTGGTTTTCACACAAGTTTGTAAAAGGTTTCCAAGGGAGGTGGAGCTGGACATTTGCTAGCTTCTTATAGATGATTTGTGGTAATTTACTGAAAAAAATGGATTGGCAAAAGCGTTTCGTTGTACCGCTTCCTTAAATTTCACAGAAACAGCCTTAACTAGACAGAATCATACAGGTTTGTCAACAAAGCAAAGGCAAGGATATTTTTTGTTCCATGTCCAACTGGAAACATAATTACCATTTCTAATCTCATTTAGGAATTGCTTTGATGTGTGGGGAAATCAAACACAGGAATATAGAAAGGCCTCCTTGGGATTCATTTCTATTTTGTTGATCTTTCCATAAGACAATATTAAGTATTAAGCTAATGAATAATAAAAAATATATTAAATGGATACTTATTTTATTTACTTAGCCAGATCAAGTTTTCATTCAGAGGAAAGGGTATTCAAATATTCAAAAATGAAATCATTACAGAATTATCACATATCATCTTCCTGTTTTTGAAGTTTTGCAATAAAACAGAATCACTAAAAATCAAACCAATTTAAAGAAAGGCAGCACATAACTTTTGTCAGAGCAAATGGGATATACATCTATTTTTTATGCGTAGGCAGAAAATGGCATTAAGATAAGTATGTTGGTAACAAAAATGTGATTACTCATAACAACATGAATTGCATATGAAGTGGATGATTCAACTTACTTTTATGTTAGCAGCAAGACATAATGGCATGAATTCTTACAGATTATGATATGAATAATTAGAACACAACATTAAAATAGCATTAAGTTGTTCTATTATTCTCCACTGGTAAATAATAAATATCTCCACAAACCAATTGCCATGATGCACTGAAAACAAGTGTAGATATCTATGTAGGTTGTATCACTTTAACAAAAGTAGAGGGAACTGGCAACATATACTAAGTCCAATGTGAAACAGAGACACGGGTCCAAAAAACACTGCAGAAACAATCTAGTTTGCAACTGCTTTAACTGCCCTGACTCAATGCTAGAGAATTCTGGGAACTGTAGTTTTGTGAGACATTTAATCTTCTTTGTCAAAGAGCTCTGGTACTACAATAAACTACAATTCCCAGTATTCTCTAGCACTGAGCCAGGGCAGTTAAAGTGGTCCCAAACTGGATTATTACTTCAGTGTGTTTTGGACCAAAGCCCCAGCTTTTATTTCTCAAATAAGCTCTCCATGTTTCAGGCTGGAAATATTTATATGACTTTCTTTAAGAACTTTTAAAAGTTGGGAGGGTGGTTTATACATAATAATAATTATAGAAAATTAGTATCTTAATTTATGATCTCATCTCTATTTCTACTATCGGTAACTAGTCATCCACTGTCTTTCTTGTCTTTTGTCTATTTAACCATGTTGTTAATAATAATAATAGAATTGTATAATTCTTACATGTCTAATTAGTCAAAACAAGAAAGTATATTAATAACAAATCATAGAAACTAAGTTAAAAAGCTTACATGCATCTAAATCAGAAAGAAGAAATGAAAAGATGCTTTTACAAACCAGATTAACTGAGGAAAGTACCAATGTAAAAAAAAGGAAGACTGTACAAGTAATGACAGAAATGTATTGGAATGTATTATACATGACAATATTTTAAAATAATTATAGACAAGGCTGAAGAATGACAAGGTCATATGTGCATGTTTGCTTTATAACAAATTTTATATAAAAGACATGAACCAACAGACATTGTAAGAGACTTCATATTAACCTTTTATGCATCTCAAATCAGATTAACACCAACACTTGAAATTTAGCATGAAAGCTAATGTAGACCACTGTGTGACAAATGGTCATGGACACTTCCGCCTTCCTTCAAGACAGCATAAGTTACAAGACTCCTGTTGCATTATACTTGTTACTCTAGTATAGGCCCTTCCACATTCCTTTTCAAGCACTCCACTCTGCCCTTTGGGGCTCCCCTGACAGCAACACCACTTCCCCATGATACCATTATTTGCAGTTTCTCAGCCTTTGCAGATGTCCCCATATTTTAAAAGTCTGAAATGCTTTAAGATAAAGTATGATGACATTTTTTTTCATCCCACCCCTTTTGCCTTTGGTCTCAGATGTCATTGCAAAACCTAATTCAGCCCCACCCTTGTTTTAAAACTATCTAGGTGTGATCAGGAAAGAGTTCCAGACTTACAGTGTTTAATCTGAAAGGGAAGAACACTCCTAGAGACCTCCAATCTTGGCAGCCAGAATTCAACTGTAGCTCCCAGATCCTCACTTTCAAAGTTCCAGAATGTAAAGAAAAGGCACCATGAAAAGAGCAACACTTCTAATGCTATTGAAAGAAACTTCATTAAATATAAAGCTCCTATTAAAAATAAGAAATGTATTGATATTATTGTAATAAAATGAAAAAAACAAAAGAAATCATATATTTGCTATCTTAATAATACAGCATCTCAGTTAGACTTACAATTTTTTTCATGCTTATGAAATCATATACTAGATAACTTCCTTTTATATCTGGAAATTCATGGGGGTGGGGTAGTTAGGTAGGTATGCTAGAGGAATCTTGAGATTAATGGACAAATAGTAGATGTCATTCAGATCACTGAGACAGCCAGAAAGAGTGGGGAAGGAAGTTATACCTTGTTACATACTGCTAACCTGGTTGTTTATAATCCCACTTTTAAAAATGATTTAAAGAACTGTTATTAGTGTTAAGGTAAAAAACGTAAAGGTTTCCCCTTTGACGTGATTTTCTCATTGTGTCCAACTGTAGAAGGAAGTGCTCATCTCCATTACTAAGCTGAGGAGGCCAGTGTTGTCAAAGATGACTCCGTGGTCATGTGGCCAGCATGACTACATGCCGAGGCATACAGAATGCTGTTACCTCCCCACCAACGTGGTACCTATTTATCTACTTGCAATTTTACATGCTTTCAAACTGCTAGGTTGGCAGAAGCTAGGTTGGCAGAAGCTGGGACTAGTGACGGGAGCTCACTCTGTCACGTGGCACTTGGTGCTACTACCTTAAAAGGGGGGTACTTCCAGCTCACTCAACCCCACCTACAAATAGAGGGGATGGCCAATAGTGGCCTTACATGGCACCTAATTCCCTCCTCCAGCTTAATTTAGGCACTAGGGAGGGAGCTTTCTTCAAAACCAGAAATGATCTTCTGGTCACTTGTTTTGAAAAGTCGCTTATAAGCCCAAAACTCATCATGGAGGAAATGCAGTGAAATGACCAATCACACTCCCTAGAAAAAGCTATTGGCCATTTGAGGGCTTTGAAAACTCCCCCTCTCACTTTGAGGTGCGTATCTGAGGACACAGTGTGACAGAAGCCTTTTGAGGTCCTGTTGGAAGAGTGAAACCTCTCAGACTCTAGATGTTATCCATCCTTGCTGTAATGCAGTTAGAAATGTGCTGCATCAGTTTAAGTGGAGTCATTTCTCAATATCCACCACACTCTTTAAACATTAGCTCTAGAAAGATATAGTGAGATAAAAATCACTATACTGTTTTGGTGCCAGCTGTCTGAAACATTTACAATCAAACTTCTGACATATCCTTAGAACAGTGGTGATATTTAAGAAATATATTACTGTGCTTATGAGATGTAAAATGTCAATGCTGTAGCATACGCCACCACATCACATGAATGCCAAAGGAGATCACAGATAATTTCCCTTGAAAATGCAAATCTGTATGCACACATATTTCAACTTCTGTGCTGGATTTTTAACAAGCAAAACATACACTTGATGCTCGGCTTTTTTTTTAAGCCTTTCTCTAAAGTTTCTGCACTTACTCCAACTCCAGATTTCAGTTAACAGCCTTTCAGAATGACAGTTTAAATCAAGAAAATGTCACACATTGTATAGTAACAGCCTTAATCTTTCCTGTAAATTGCTGCCTGCGGTTTTCAAAAATGGAGGAAATTGCTGGCAATTGACAATGTGTCGCACTGCAAGGAAAACTTGACTTTTGCACATTTAAACAAAAATTGTCTTAAATTATTCATGCATATCATTCAATAGTTAGGCAGTTCTCTGAATTACTGATTTCAGAAACCTGCAGTATTCCTTTCATATTAGACTCAAACTTCTATTCTCGTCCTATCTTGTTTGTCTCCCCTCCACAAGGATAACATTAATATAGTACCTAATAAATAAAAGAATCTCAAAACTTTCCAGGGCTCATTTCTCATATTTAAGTGGTCCATTTTACAACAAACCCCCACAATTATAACCACCAGCATAGGCTGGGTATTGTTTAAACTGCCATCATGAATGACAGAATAGCATCAAGAAAATAATCTAATGCAAGACATCTAATTTTCAAGAACACAAAGAACAAAAGAACTCAATTGTAGTGTCTGAAACATTTAAGAAAGACCACTCATGGATAGAAGAAGAGTTTAGATGAGAACATTACATGCTACAGAGAGTGTAGCACATACACTCCCTTTATCACAATAGCAAGAGATATTTTCAAAGACTGAAAAGAAAGAGAACAATAGTATCTTGCTTGATCTGAAAGGTACTTGAGGAAGAAAGAGACTGCAAGGGAAAAGCAGAGCTGCTACCCAAATCCACACCCCTTTTTGCGGTTGTCCCTATAACATTTAGAAACAATTCCAAGTTTCAACAATGTGGCACATCATTTTGTCCCAGGAAAATATGACATGGGGTCAAGGCCAGCTCTAGGTATTTGGCCACCCTAGGCGAGAAATATTTTGGCACCCCCTGTTGCCCATCATAATTATTTCTAATCCTTGATTTCCGTTGTTTTGTTTCTTAAAGCTAAACATGACATAGGATACAGGGTGGCTGTGTGCCCCCCATCCCCTAAGATAATGTAATAACAAATAGAGCACTCACCTAAACAACTAAAACTTCCTCTTTATTTAGTTTAAAACTTGTTGTAAGAATGCAACACAGTATTAAACATACTAGGCAAACATTCAAAATCAAACACAAACACTGAAACACTATTACATCACTACCAAAAAGGCAAAACACAAAAACAGACTAGTTTGTTTGTTGTAAACAGTAAACTCAAGATGGCTGGCGACTGGCGTTCCGTGTTTTCACTTTAATATTGTTTAATTATGCAAAAAATATACAAAAAAAGCCACAAAGCTGCCCCTAAATTTTGCCGCCTTAGGCGGCTACCTAGTTCACCTATAAGGATGAGCTGGCCCTGCATGGGGTGGGATGGAGTCTGTAAACAATTAAAATAATAATCTTGTTGAAAATCGCCAAGTAAATGATAACAAACAATCACTTCCTGCAATCTAAACTAGAACACTGAGTTAAGGTGTACAGCAGATGTTGATGAAGTGCAGTGTGTGAGCTACAGGGGGCCCTTTGGATCCCTAGTGCAGCCCATGAAGTCCCTCAATGCCCCCAGCTTTTTGCCACTTGATAGGCTTAAAATGGGTCAAACCTGCTGAAAAATAAAGTGATTTTGCTCACCAAGGTCCAAAACACACTACAGAGATAATCCAGTCTGACACCACTTTAACTGCCCTGGCTCAGTGCTAGGGAATCCTGGGAATTGTGGCACCAGGGCAATCTGATAGAATGTCTTACAAAACTACTAAATGTCTCACAAAACTACAGTTCCCAGAATTCACTAGCATTGAGCTAGGGCAATTAAAGTGGTGTAAAACTGGATTATTTTTGCATTTTGTGTTGGACCCAAGTCTCCTATATAATCTCAACCCTTGAAAAAAAATGCTGAAAATCAGCTGAAAATTGGTTGATTTTGAAAATGGAAGTGATGTCATGTCAATTCCAGTCATGCTGGTGATGGTGGTGGTAGTTCAGGAGTGAAAACTATTCCCTGTCACCTCTGCAGTTACTGACCCTATTGTACAATGTACCCCTTTGATCTGATTTTTGAACTTGTATTCATAGAGCATTGTATTGCACTGAATTGATTGTCAATTCAACTAAGTTTTGATTTATGTTTGTATGTCTGAGGGAATAAAAATCATCATCTTCAAATAGTGGGACTCACTTCACCAGTAGAAAGATCTGAAAACTGCATAGTACATTCAGTGATTTTCGCATACAGTCAGTGTTAGCCAAGTGGTTGATGAATAGTCCATCCCTCAAACAAAACTTTGATTTTAAGAGTACATTGACATTTTGCACTTATAGCAATTTGATACCACTTTCACTGCCATGGCTTTATCCTATGGGTTCCTTGCAGTTTTGTAAGTTACTAGAGACAGCGCTAGTGGATTCCCTTGAACTATAGCACCTGAGCCCCGTAGAAGATAATTCAAAGTACCTCACCAGACTACATATCCCAGAATTCTGTAGGACTGAGCCATGACAGTTAAAGTGGTATTACACTCTATAACCAAGTAGTATAAATACACTTTTAGTTATTAGTAAGTGTCAAGACAAACTCTTGAGTTTCCAAGGCAACTGGCCATACTTCCCTTAAGATGACGAATCTGTGATAATTTAATTTAACATCCTTGTTCTGACACTAGCTAATGCATCCTTTTACTATAATAACTATGCTCAATTCAGAAGTTATTTGTCTTTCTACTAGCTACATTTTCATCTCTTCTTGACTTAAAAATCCACACCCAGCATCAGTTGAAAAACACAATGTCTCTGGATGACATTTAATGCTGTGGGGATGGGGTAGACTAGGCTGTAAGTTATAGAACACAATACCTTGATGTAATAAAAGAAAATGAACTTTCTGCTTAAAACAATATTGCTGTTTTATAGCCCTGTTTTTATGCAATCCTATGAAACCATTGTAATGTCACCTAGGAAGATACAAAACTCGATGTATGGCACCATCTGGAAAGTGTTTCTAATTAAGTCCTGAGAAATGTAGTTGTATAAGTGAAGCACATCTATGAATATTATAAGGACATAATCTGAATTTTGGGGAAGTATGCAGGGGGGAGACTTTCAGAGACTTGCTTGTTTTATATTCTGCTACAGCGGTGCCAAAGTTTACATGAAAGGAACCAAGGGACTTCTAGCCTACAAGTTTGCAAGTCTGGTAGTGAGCTTCTTTTGAGTAGAAAATAAGTAATCTATTCCCCCCCCCCTCAGATTTTACTATCCATGTGTGTGAATGGTTTCAGTGGGCCAGCACTTCATAGCACCTATGTGAATAGGATATAAAACCACAGAACCAATTGCTCTAAGTCAAACACTGCTTCTCACAGATGAGACTGTTCTCAAGACCTCTTTTGTGGCTTTCATTAGGCCCATCCATGTCTGAACTGTCCAAAAGTCATATCAAAAGAAAATTAATCCAATGAATACATTTTCCATACTGGTTAAGTATAAAAAGCTAATTACAACAAAGATTGCATTAATGCAATGCTATGTGCATACAAGTTCAAAAAAGTTTTAAAAAATCCTCGTTTCATGTATCTGATAAATATTCTACTGATAAGAAACTTCATAACAATTCACACTAAAGAACTAAATACTGAATTAACATTTTTCCAGTAAAACCTATTTGCTCAACAAGTGTTCATATTAACCTTAATCATCAATCTCTTTAACCTCTAAGAACTTCTTTTGAGGGAGAAGGGGGATATTTTTCATGTTTATATTAAAGGCTTCAGCTGTGTCAAAACTGTTCTGTCTTTTTTTAAAAAAAACCCACTCACATATTATTTCCACAATTCTTTTTTTAGATATAGAGTCTTTGTATTTTTATAGACCAAAACCATGAATTGTTTTGTGTTGAAATACTCCCAGATTATCAGTCCAGACCTTTGATCTGGGGCTAGATTGGTACAACAATAAAATGATGAATTGATGTTGTAACTACTTCCCCAGCATAGTTTTGTTATATCCCAGGATCTCTTAAGGTGTGACATCCAAGAATAGTTAGGAAATACAGTTAGATCCTCTTGACAGTTTAAGTGTGGGCACAACATTTGATCGGGATGGCTAATGCCCACCAGTAAATGTGTTCTGAACCTGAAGATTACATAATGCAAAGTGACTGACAATGTGAACTAATAGGCTCATGCCACAACATTAGTCAAGTGCCAAACCACAGTAGTTATTTGAGGCAGGGTTGTTGCCTCAGATGCTTTCAGATCATGGGGTAATCATCTGTTAGTCTTTTGAGTGCTGCAAAACAACTGCAGTTGTCCTTTCATATTCACTAGGGTTAGAGGAACAAGACCCCCGTGAATATGAAAAAAACGCAAATAACAAAAACACTATTTTTACCTGAGCGGACACCTCTCTAGGAATCTCTAGGTCCTCCAGTGCAACTCTGTGGTCAATGTCCAACATACACTGACCATAGAATGGCACTGGAGTAGCTACAAATGGTCTTTCAGTGCAACTTTTAGTTAAAGTTGACCACAGAGTTGCACTGGAGAACCTAGACAGTCCTAGAGAGAACATATTAATGAAATCCATGAATAATCAAATCCGCAAATATCAAAGCCGCAAATATGGAGGGATGACTGTAATCATTTTTACTGTAGTTTGTACATCCCAAACTTGCTCCAATTCATTTACCTAGTGAAAAGACAGGACTGGTACAGTATGATATATCAGTGAACCAACAATTACTTATTTAGGGATGAAGCAAATTGCCCCAAAGGAGTGGCTTCTGGCCACCCTTTGAGTGCCGAATCGGGGCCATGGCAACTGCATGCCTATGGCCCTGATTCAGTATTTTTCCAGCTCCAAAAGAAGCAGCAAAATGCTGCTCCTTTTGGGATGAGAAAAAGCCGCCCCTTTCGCCACACCAGCAGTTCTTCTGCATTTCTGTGGCATGCATGTGGCATCTAACTGCCACACCGCAGGAACATCCCAACACTGTTTACTGTCTGGTCGGGTTGGCAGCATGATGCTGGCTTGGGGATGGAGTTGGGGCATGCAGTGTGCAGACGCCACCCCCCACCACACCACCCTGATCTGTTCAGCCAGTCAGATGGCTTATGTCTAGACTATTTGAAAGACCGTATCTCCCCATAAGAATCCATGAGAACTCTAAGATCTTCACATGAAGACTTTCTCTTGGTCCTACTACCATCATAGGCTTGTTTGGCAAGGACATGAGAGAGAGACTTCTCAGTGGCTGTTCCCACCCTTTGAAATTCTCTCCCACAAGAGGCTAGGCTAGCCCTCTCCCTACATTCCTTTCACCGGTAGGCAAAAATCTTTTCTCTTTAAGCATGTTTTTAATGTGTAACTGCACCCAGAGAGGCTTCTTATTTGCATTTGTACATTTTTAATGATATTACATTTTTAACTTTCAGTATGTTTAAGTTGCACAGGCAAAACCAGTAGATAAGATCATATACCATTGCAGACAAAAAGACACACTATTACCAAAAGATCACTACCTCTGTGTGTGTTTCAAGAAGGTAGTCCTCGATTAATGCAATAGTCAACACTTCCTCCACTCCCCCCTGCAAAAATCAAAATTTTTGTAGAACCTACCTTAGAGAGCCCACCTACTTCCAAGTAGAAACAGATAATGAAAACATTCCATGTGACCCAGATTGCTGTCCATACTGAGTACTAGAACAAAGAAAAGAAAGAGAAAATGTGAAAATAAAAATATTGTACATGAGGTGTAGATCAATAATATAAAAGATCGATACATACAGCACTTCTGGGAACCATCATGCAGGGTGTAGCCAGAAAGATTTCTCTTGGCTGAAAGCCACTAGAACTGTAGCCAATTGCAAATCCAATATTCTTGCTTCTCTAACTACACTCAAGGAAAATGGAAATTTATTATTTATGGTGCTATATTAGCCTATTGACACCAGTAAATTCCAAAACATTGACCCAATTACAGATTTTGTGCTCAATCTTTTCCTTTCCATGATATACAACTTTACACAGGGATGTAGAGAAACAGCCATAGCATACTCTCATTTGTCTGAATGGCTTGTGGGACGTCCACCAATTCTGTTAATCAGATGCTGATAACTATCTGCATTAGCTTACAAAAGGTTGCTTGAAGAATACAGGGTCTTTAAATTTAAATAACCAAATTCCAGCTTCTTCTCTATATGTGTCTGTGTATGTTACCCTGTCATGAACATTGAGATTATAACACACATGCATGCAGGGAGTAAGAAGCAAGTACAAAATATGCCATTGAAGATGGTTGAAGTGGGAATGTCAATGCCCTTCTGGCATAGCAATTCCACCTTGTAAAATAATTCACAACTGTAAGACCTTTGTTTTGAAAATATTTTTCCCATCATTTTGTAGGTAAACAGAGGGTGGATGGCCATCTGTCAGTGGTGCTTTGATTATGTGTTCCTGCATGGAGGGAGGACTGGACTGGATGGCCCTTGTGGTCTCTTCCAACTCTGTCATTCTATGATTCTATTCTATGATTCTATCTCTCTTTCCCCTGACAATTTGGTGAGTGGAATTTCTTTTTAGCTTTTTTTTTTTTAAATTAAAAGCTTTCTCAATTGGGTTGAAAATCCAGTGCTGGAGAATGGTGAAGGACAGTATTAACTGGTGACTTCTAAGTCCAAAATTTCAGCCTGAACTTTAAAAGAGTTATCCAAGACCTGGACCCCAATACCCAAATAGGTTTCACACCTTGGAAAGCTCCTTTAATATTCAGACTGAAATTAAAAGCATATTCATTATACTAATCACATGGGACTCACCAACCACCACTGGTGGCAGGGCATGTTGAATCTTTCAATTATTTGTTCTAAATCTCTATTTTTCAGCTTCCCTCGCTGGGCCAAGACATTTTCCTTTCTATAAGGTAAAGAGACAGAATCTACCATGTCCACATACAATAGCTTTAAATTCATGTTACATGCAAATGTATGTTACATGCCTGCGATAGAGCTTCAGAGTAGCAAGCATCAATAACACACTTTATATAGAAATTCTGAGAAAGTTTCTGTAGAGATGGAAATAATGTTCAAAAATATTCAAAAATGCTCCAAAACATGTTTTTGAGTGCTGAGAAACCCTGTAAAGAGGAATCCTAGACTTATTATACTCTTCACAATTTAGGACTTATTTTGACCAAAGCTCACCCCCATGGTTGTCTTGTGTAGCATTTTCTGCACAGAAAACTGTATTTTCCACACAGAAAATACTTTTGCACTGTGTTTTCTGCACAGGAAACAACTTTTTCTGAGCCAATAAAGATGTTTTCTATGCACCTTAACCACACACAAATTTTTCACAGAATATGGCCCCAATGCTGGAAGTAGCATTTTTGTGTGCAGAAAACAGCATTTCTACATAGCATTTCTGTTCAAAAAACCTATAATTGGTGTTATTCTGTTCATAATTCATACATGGTTTATTTGCATAGAAAACATTATTTTGGGAGCAAGAAATATATTTTTATGAGCAGAAAATAATCCTCCCGCCAAACAACCACATATGAATTTTGCACTGAATAAGTCTCAAACTGTGAGTATGCAAAGATTTTCTTACAGCAAGAAGAAAATTCTTTAATTACACGTTAATTTGTCTTGAGAAGAAAGTTACTAATATCCTGACTCATCTGTTATTCACACAGGCCTTTCTGGAGTTGCAAGGAACATTACAATGGCTAAAACTCTGAGATATTTTGATAACAAAATGTTGTGTTTAAAACCACACATGAACTGTTGCCTTCAGCTAAGCATCAAGATTGTGAGTTGCAAACTCTCCAAACACGGAAGAGCAACTCACAATCATGTCTGACCTAGTATCACTCAGATTTCAAGAGACAAGGGAAATTACAGAGGAACAAAAGACAGAAAATGAAAGTGATCAGCTCAACATTTACCAAAGTACATCATAGTATTACTGGAGTCAATGGAGATTTTTGGTTACTCTTCACCATCAGGCTTGCATCCTTCCAAGGTCGCTAAAATGAGTACCCAGACTGTTGGGGGCAAATTAGCTTACTTGCTAATTAGTTTACTTGCTGTTCACCGCTATGATCTTTGGAATAGCGATATATAAATAAAACAAATTATTAATTAATTATTATTATCTAGGCAGGCTTAAAACCAAGTAATCTGCTTCCATTCCATGGGGACACTGCATTTATTATTCTCAAAAGATTTGATTCTTTTTCCCCACTAATCTAACTCTGTCTCTATAGGGATTTACACTTACATAGATTCCAGTGCTATAAGAGCATGCTAAGATAGTTTACAATTATCGATGCAAATATAAATCCACCTCTTCTGCCCAGAAGGAAAATATGTTCCATTTTCATATCTCAGAGATATATGCCAAAAGAAAGGCCAATTTTAACTGTATGACTCACAACTTCACAGATGTAGAGTTTCAGAAGTACAAAAGAAAAACTAACAAATACACTCTCATTCTCTTTAATCAGTAACAACTTGGGAATCTCCCATACTATGGGGAAATGTAGCAAGAAAATAAAAAGAATGTAGTAAGATAAATCTTTAGTGAAATGCTTTCAGATGTTGCCGATACAACACACAGAACTCAGATGTGTTTCAAAATATAGGCAAATGCAAATGTGTGTGTGTTTGAGAAACTACATGTCATGGCTGCCTCAAGATGTTTTGCTGCCTGGGGCAAAGGATATGATGGTACCTCCCCATTCTACATACGAAAGATGAGACAGGTGGACATTGGGTAATGGCAAAGTAACAGCATCTTCCTCCAGTGCACCTGAGAGTTGCAGAGCAGTTAAGGGGAATAGGACAGGCTCTGTGGCACACACAAATCTTTCCTCCAACAAAAGAGGTCAGGAGCACCAGAACAAAGGATTACCACTGCTACTTTTATAATCTGCACCCTGAGGCATCTGCCTTACTCTGTTTAATGGTAGGGATGTGTTATGCTCTGGATTTCTCACAGATGAATGAGATTTTGTTTCATATATTGGAAATTAAGATAATGTATATGCACTGGGTATCAAATGTTATAAAGTAAGGCTCCATTGTGAGGGGATGAGTAAATGGTGGTGATTGGTTGGATATCTGAGGGGATTTAAAAAGACAGGTATGTATGGCAGATTAAGTGAGGATTGGGTCTAACAGGGTAGGATTAGGAACGTGTCAGGATTAGAAATTACTGAGTGCAGTTTAGGGGTTTGAGTTAGGAGAGTGAGAATCAAAATTAAAAAGTTAAGAGAGTTTTTAAAAAGTTAGAGTCAGAGTCAGAGTTATCTAGATGTGTGTACAAGAGAGTGGGAGATGTGATTTAGATGTATTAATTAAGTAGTCTGAGGGAGAGAGGGGGGCCTGGTGGTGCAGTGGTTAAATGCTGGTACTGGAGCCACAAGGTTGTGTTTGATCCCAGGGTTCCAAGATTGACCCAGCCTTCCATCCTTTCATAGGTTGGTAAAATGAGTACCCAGCTTGTTGGGGGCAATTAGCTTACATATTGTAAACCACTTAGAGAGTGCAGAGTTGACTGATAAGTGGTATAGAAATGTAAATGCTATTGCTATAATCTATAATAATAAATAAATCACTATTTTGTATTATATGGTTTTGCCTCTGGGAACGCTACATATTGAGAGGTTCAGTTCGAACATATTGTCTGTGGTGGCAGCAAATAATAAAGACTCATGGCATCTGATGGGGATAGAAGATACATAAAATCTCACACAGAAACCACAAAGGCATCTATGAGGTCTGCCAGTTGGTGGTTATAGCAGTGGGACTGGAGGAGGTCCTCACATTGGTGGCAGAAGTAGGGATAAAGGATAGACTTTACATTTGGCAGCAGTGGTTGGGATACATAGAATATCACACATTTGGTGGCAGCAGAGGTATAAGCAGAAGCACTCATGGTCACAGCAGAGGGATACGCATACCCCTCCCTCCCACAGGCTGGCCCTGCACATTAAACAGATGAATGCACATTTGTTTCATTTGCAAGTAATAGCACAGTGAAGAATCACATGGATATCTCTGGCTTTTTTTTGCGAACGAAGATTCAGGAAGGACTCATCCCACGCTTACTAATGTTAAGTCGTGACAGTTTGTGGGCTATTAAAGCAGAACGGTGCTCAGGACGTCCACTATCTGCAGATTCTTGCATGGTTCTGATGTTCCAGCATGCAAGCGTTAGTCTCTTTCACGTTTGGAGGCTGGTGTATGCCTTTGTTTCTTTGTCTTTTTTTTGACTGCATCAGAAGATGCCCGTTGGCCATGGCTAGCCAACCGGGTAGATGGGGATGAGATTTCGTTAGGTCACCTTTTCTAGGCCACTCTCCATATGGAGCAAGCAGTGCTCCCTTTTAAAAAGGCTGCTTGGTTGACAGGTTGCTGCCGAACAAGACTGTCATCCCCGGGGCAGTCTCAAGCGACCAAAGTCCTGAAGCGCCTGCATGCAGGGTTGCGTCTGCGGCTTCCATCTTTATACCTGCCGTTTTGTCCCTCGCCTATCACTACAGGGCTTTTTTGGAAGTTGGATGTATCCTTCGAGCCTGTGCAATGGATTTTCCTGGTGGGGTGCAGCGTGCACAGAACTGGCCTCACCCTTTAAACCAGAGGTTCGTCTGCTGAGGCCTTGACAAGCATGGACAGTGGAAGTGAGGTCCTCGGGTAATAGGTTTGATTAGAGTTTCCTTCTCTTAGATGGTTGACCTTACAGGGTTAGACGAGCACCATCTGCCCAGGTTTGGGATTAGAGTTTTCCTTCTCCTAGGATGGTTGCCATAAGGCTAGAGAGCCCACCCTGCCCTTTGGCGCTCTTGGTCAGACCCTTTGGTTGTGACTTGTCTGGCATGGGAGGCCCTACTGGTGGCTATTATACCACCGCCAGCATAGCTCACAATTTCATTAGTGTACGCAACCCTCTCCCCCATGACAAGGGGGCGTCAATGGATATAGTATATTGTCAAAGTACTGGCTCATCCAAGCCCAGAAAGGCCTCCATCTGTTGAACCAGCTTTCCAATGTTGTGATTCTGACAGTAGAAGACTGGTTGGTGACAGTGTTTGATTTAGCAGAAGTTAACTATTTTATTAAGAGATAAGTCAGTAGACAGATTTTTGGATTTGAATTTCATATGAAAAAAAAATAATACTGGTAGGTTTTGAGAACTAATTGTTTTTGGATTTTAAAATATAAGTAGAAGTATTTATATAATATTTTGTGATTTGCTGGAAGAAATAATAATTTAATATGTCATGTAATGCTAATGTGAAGAGAGCAGGAAATCAATTTTAATTATCTGTGTATGTACATATATGTCAAGCATTTGTAAAAAGTTTTTGTCATTTTTTTGTCATTTTTTAAATTAACCTAATAAAGATTATGAGGAACATTTCCCTTATATAAGTTGTTCTCCTCTTTGGGGTGCTATGGGGGTTAGTGTTCTCTTTCTTCCTCCACAGCATCCAAAGCCCCTTATCTTGACTTCCTGAAAAGCAGTTGAAGCCATCTCACAAAGCCATTCTGGCTTTGTGGCAAGCAAGCAGAATTGCAGAAGCATCTGTGTACATATAACCAGACATGAAATGATCACAGCAATATTGAGACCCCTGGAGGATCCCAGGAGATCTCAGCACTAGTGTCATCACTTTGTCTCTGACTATGAGGTTGTAGCCAGATGGTTGTGGTGTATGCCTTCCAGTTTTTTCCACAGAATCCCATGGCAACTCTATCATGGGGTTTTTCTTAGCCAGTTTCGTCATAAGGAGTTTGCCATCATCATCCTCCGAGGCTAAGAAAGTGTGATTTGTTCAAGGTCACCCAATGAGTTTCATGATTGAGCTGGGAATTGAACCCTGGTCTCCAGGGTCATAGTCCAATGTTCAAGCCACTAGTAGCCAGACTTGTCTGTAATTTTACCTGCCTGCCACAAAGTACAGAATGGCAGTGTGAGGCAGTTTTAGAGTCTTTTCATTAACTTGTGTGTGAGAGTATTTACATGGCTCAGTCTAGTATAGATCCACATGATATGCAGAGGGATTTTGCACTGCAGCCAGAAAGAGAGATTGTAGGGTAAAGCAAGTAGGAGACAACTACAGATCATTTGGACTAGCCATTCTGAAATGTATGTTCCCAAAGCTTGAGAAGCATTGCTGTAAATTATAATTAGACTCTTTGTTATAGGAACATAGAGTTTTATTATATTCCACTAATGTAGTTATTCTAGTTTGGACTAGCAATTGAATTTAGGCATGTACACACAGGCTGCAGAGCCATTATTGACAATGCTTCTCATAACTCTGTAGAGCTTTAAAGAAGATACACACCTTATCCACATATTATATAAAGGCTAAAATCCTGATTATTTATTGTTTCTCTGCACTAGAGGAGACCCATTAATTTAAGAGGGTTTATCTATATATTGACTCAATATATAGATTCCAGCCCAAGAATGGGGATTGCATACATTCATTCTCCTGTAATGTTTCCTCCTTACAGACAAAATCTGAAGGGCAGAGTCTCTTCTATGTGTGGAAGATATCCACATGGTTCTACAGGCTGGAAAAAGAAGGGTTGAGAATCACCTGGAGAGGCTGCATATATACATAAGGCTTCCCATTACAGACTTAAATTTCCATGTAACAAGAATGACATTCCTTTCCTTTTGGCATATTTACTTAAAATATTTAGAATGCCTGAACAGAGCTACAGTTACCTCTTATAAAGTGTTAACCACATCCTTGGCTTTGTAAAGAATTAGAATTAAAAACATAGAAAGATCAGTTTTTCCATTCTGTGTCCCTCCAGAAACTCAGGCTGGTTGGCCTCATTCTGAAGTGAAGGGAATTAATTTATGGTACTCTGTACCTGAGCAAATATTATGTCAACTAATTAACAAGATTATTTGAAGTGAAATGAAAATAGAGCACAAAATCTCTCTAAATGTTTGATTAGAGTAATTTGGGAGCTCAAAATTAAAGACCTTACATTCTTATCTTCCCTGTTTCTATTTTGCAGTCCTTTAGGATGGCCTGGAGCAGGGTTTGACATAAAGAGATTATGAGCCTGCATAAGTGGTGCTTAAGGATGATCCAAACATCCACAGAGCACAGAACTAAAGGTGTAGGCTGCATCCACACTGCAGAAATAATGCAGTTTGACACCACTTAAACTGCCGTGACTCTATGCTATAGCATCCTGGGATTTGTAATTTGCTTGACACCAGAGTTTTCTGACAGTGAAGGCTAAAACTACACAATACTACAAATCCCAGAATTCCACAGCATTGAGCCATGGCAGTTAAAGCAATATCAAATTGCATTATTCCTGCAGTGCAAAGCAGCCGTAAATACAATGCCATGCTAACGGAACCACATACAACCACAACATCATGACTCTAGCCTCAAACAGATGGCCCAAAAGGGCTGCTGTTGGGCCAATGGGAGGGGAGGTACATGACACACACCCCTGGATTGCTCAGAGGCTATACAGAGCCCATGCTGGAGCTGCCAAAACAGTCCAAAACCAGCCATAAAAGAAGCTGTTTCTTACTGCTCCTTTTTGCAGTAGGGGCCTTGGGACTGCAGTGTCTGGTTGCTATGGACCTTTGGCTCCTCCTACTACCCCATCTACTTTGCTCCTCAGTTAATTTCCCTCTACGTTGCCGGAGACAAATACAGTGGACCCTTGCTATACGCTGGGGTTCAGTTCCAAGATCCCCTGTGCATAACAAAATCCGTGCATGCTCAAGTCAAATATAGTGACATAGAAAAATGGTGTTCCTTATAAAAAAAAAGAAAATCAAGGTTTGATATTTGAAATTTTTACCTTTTTTGAACATTCTCAAACCATGTATGCTTGAATCAGTGTATAAAAAAATCTGTGTATAAGAAAGGCTGGCTGTAGGTTATATGAGGGAAGATGAATTTTGCCATTCCTAGTTCCATTGATCGAAGCAGTTCTGTAAGTAGAATGTCCTAATTGAATCCTAATTACAATTCTGTGAAGTTCTCATCTTTTTAACAGAGAGTTGCCAAAGGAAAAATATTTTTTATTATTATTATAAAAAAATGCAGTTAGAGCAAAGTGTCATGTAATGGTTTGATTACTCTGGTTCAAATCCCCACTTGGCCATGGAAACCCACTGGTGGCCTTGGACAAGCCACAGTCTGTCAGTCTCAGAGTAAGTCAAAGGCAAATACCCTCTGAACAAACCTTACCAAGAAAACCTCGTGATATGTTCAACTTAGGGTCACCATAAGTCACAAATGACTTGAAGGCACACAACAACAGTAACTGAAGTTCAGTGACCTTACAATAGATCCGGGGGGAGAGAAGGGGAAATTATCATGATATTTAATATTTCAAAAGTTCATGAAAAGAGATAATTTTTCTATGGACTTCTTTGTGAGTGTGTTCTCTTGACCTTTAAGGTGTATTTCAGTTTAAGCTGCTCCTTACCTGATCAGCTAATCGAGGACTGTCAAACTTAAATCCAATGGGAGATATGTGCTGAGCCATCTCCCCTTCCCACTAGAACCCCACGCAGCCTCACTGAAGTTGGGAAACATCCAGGAACCAGATTTTGAGTACCACTGAAAGTTACAGGGTGGAAGGGAGGGAGAAAGTTCTTTTGCAATGCTACTGTATTCCAAAGTTACAATGCAACATTGCATTTAAACCTCAGAAGGCTTCCAATTTTTTGTGACAGTCACAACAGAATCAATGTCTATTGGCTATCCTCTAGCTGGATTTGTACCTTTAAATATTTTAACAGATTTTTCATAGTAACTGGAGTAAGTCACTGTTCTGATATTTAATGAATTCTATCCAATATTTCTTTCCTAAAACTGTTTAACATATCATAATCCCTCAAAATAAATAAATAGCATATGAGACTTAGCATTTCCATATTTCTGCTAGAAAACTAGAATACATTTGTCCTCAACTAAGTGGCATATAATATTGCTGATGTTTTTTAAAAAAATATTTGTAATTGCACTGATTAAAATCTTTAAAATATTACTAAATATCCAATTGCATTCCTCTTCCAGTACCTGTTGGTAGAAATCCCTATTCTGCATGGTTTGAAACAAGAAATAGATTTTTTTCATGTTCTAACCCTAAACTTAAAAAAATTACTCATGATAATGTGTAATCCATCTCTCTCTCTCTCTCTTTCTGAAAATATGTATATTTATATGTAAATTATGTTATAATACAACAGATTTGAAAACTGTGAAAAACTGAAATCTAACATTATCCATCAGGTTAATCATTTTATCAAAATAATTATATGATTAATCAACAATTAATTTTTACTTCAGAGCAAATCATGCTACTTACATTATGGTGTATATTACTTTTTTGCTCTCTAACAATTGTTTAGTGAAGAAATCCCTGCACTGAGATAATTATGAAATTATGTTAATTATTGGGCAAAAGATAAGAATTAATCTAATGTGATCTATAGAAAACCTAATAACCTAAGGTAAATATAAGGTTTGTTTTGAAGTATACCTATTCCATTTTAGTAGTCCCATCAAGGTTATACTAGTTGTTTTTTAATTATTAATTCATTTTTGGCCATTGATTTAAAATGGATTGAACCAGCTGACACAACCAAATTGTACAAAACATTGCTGTGCAAACCAAATATTGCTGTGTGACCATTATCACAATCATTTGCACAAGTAGTAGAATACTTAGGGATTGTGAGATCAAGTGGGCTACTATTTGCACAGCAGAACATTGCTGGCACCCTATTCCCCTTTGTTAATCTTACATTAGTGCAGTGCCTTCTCCCAGTAGGGGAATATTAACCTCCTCTTGTTCTTGGACATACAAGGTTCTATGATTCAAGAGGTTTTATTGGTTGTTTGAGTCAGAGTTTTCTTCTACAAGGCTTACAACAGTGAGTCCTGTCCACTGTCCTACTGCACTGGGTGGGTGGATGTGGTTTCGTCTCTTTGATGGTATCACCGTAGAGCAAGTCTTTAGTTGGCAGACATTCTGCCAATTTTAAGCTGCAAAGCTATCTTCCACAAGCAAAATTTTCCATGGTAAAAGGTTGTATACCCAGAAAAATGTCTCCTTTTAGAAGATTATGATGTCTTAGCAGTGCAGTAGCATTCTACTTTTATGTCATATGTTCCTATTTTACTTGTCCCCTGGAATGGACATTTAGTTCTCAACTTATCAGCTATTTTTCTATTACTAGATCTCTATCCCCATCCCAGTGTGTAATACATTTACTGATATAGAATAAACATAGCCCACTTGTTCTGAAAGTTTATCAGTTGCCCTGCACATGATTCAGGTTTTCCTGTTATCAAACTCTGTTGGTGCATCACTACTTTGAAGTGGCAATGCTTTGAGAATGGATGCTACAGTTCTTCCCACGTTTTGTATTGTCCATGCTGTACCCCTGCCAGGAACAGCACACCAATGCATGCCTTTAGCTCAGTGATGACAAACAGCTTCTACATCTTGAATTCAGAGAAGTTCCTCTCATTCCATGCCCTGGATATTTCTTTCATGGATTATGTGGTAAAGAATGTTTTCTATGAGGATTAGTTCAAAGGTTTTTCACACTGTTTTTCTCTCTGCATCCTTCTTTTACCTTGAGTATTCTCAAATAATGCTTCTGGCTGTTTACAGTGAATTCTGTGTGGATGTCTGCACTTGGTCTTTCCATCTCAGTTTCTGATTACATCAGTATTTCTGCTTGGCCCTTCCTGGATAGGATCAAGTGAATGTACAATTGCTTTGAGCATTTTAAGATGAAAGAAGAGCTGTCTTTCCTCTAAGCTCTCACACCAGGTTCATGCTTTGACCACAAAAACTACACAGTGTCAGACAAAAAGTACCCAAATGGCAAATGAATACCCCATTTTATTTGGAATGTTTTTGTCTGTTAAAAATAAAATTCTGTACATGGTAAATGGCTGAAATTTAAGGAGTCTCCCCCCCCCCCAACTCTTCCAGTGACAATGCTGTAAAATGCACACCTTGGAGTTTTAGTTCTGTATTAATTCTGCAACAAAATGTACTACAAACTCTGTTTCTGGTAGGTCAGTATTTATATGTACAAATATTGGAAAACTGAACAACAGAAGATTGCAATGATCTAAAAGTTTTCAAGTATAAAAGAAATAATATTAAGTATTATAACCAATTCTGAAAACAAAACATCAATGAAACCAAAACTTACCACAACTATATATCGAGGTCTGTATTGTATAGTTCCAAACAAACCCAAAATGACAATTATTATGTGCAGGAAATTACCAAGGATAGGAGCCCACTGGAATCCAAGAAAGTCAAAGATCTGTCTCTCTAGTGCAGCTAACTGTAAGAAAACAAACAGAAAATAAAAATATTTTAATTAGGATTGAATCAACCACTTATTCAAGGGAAAAAAGGATCATTCTGAATACCAAGTGGTGATCCTTTTTTTTATTACGATTGGCAAATATCCATTCCTTTTTTTTATCTTAGGAATTTGTCTTATTATTCACAGATGTAAAACTGACATTATCTTTAACATGGATGTTTGGAAACTAATGCTCAGCAAATGAGAAAACAAAGCTGAGACTTAACTTGTTATTGAAAAGAGGGCATGTCATATCAAGACATCATATGCTGAGTACTACTGTTTATTAACATTTTAAAAATAAAATCCCCCTTCATAAGATTTACTGGAACTCAGGATTTCTGATAAGACTTCCTCAAATACATATGCTACTTGTGCACATTGGTTCATTGCTGTGACTTCTGAAATCTGAGTGAAATCAGGGAGTATTTTTTGTTAATGTTCTTGAAATGTAACCATTTATTTATTTATTTCCCACCTAATCATGAAGAATCCAAGGGCAGGTTACAACAGTAAGAAAAATACATAGCAATAACAATAAAATGAAAAATAACATAACAATTCACAATAACAATAAATAGCAAGAAGAATAGCAAGAAGAAAGAAGAAGACAGCATAATTTCTTTCACTCCCAACCAATGGAAACTAGCCAGACAGGTACAATGCAAAATGCAGAAGTCTACTTCCTTGTCTGCACAAGCCCAAACCAAATCTGATTATGGATATCCAGTTATTAGAACTGTGTGATACACAACCATTGTCCTTGCAAGCTAATAGTAGAAGTGTAAAATGAGTTTTTCACACCTCATATGGTATTGTGCATTTTCCTGGTAGAAATCACATTCTTTCCCATCTCTACTAGTGTGGATGACACAGCTATATGGGTGAAGAAGTGTCAATTTACTAATTTAATAGCATTTTCCAAATTAATTACATTGCATGGAGGTAAGAAAGGCAACACTTCCAACACACACACAGAGAGGCACACATTGAGCCCCTGACACATGCCCTGCTGCAGGGACATAGCTAAGGGTGGTTCTGTGGGATCCGGACCCCCCCCTTCCATTAGATACAATCAATGGTGTGTGCTGCCGCACCACTGTGCCCAAGCCCCATTATAATGGTGGCACTTAGTCTGGAACCCCCACCCCCTTCCCAAAATCCTGGCTATGTCCCTGCCTCCTGTTGAGTGGAACTAGGATCCAATTGGGTGACTATGCTCATTCAACTCCCAGTTGTGTGAACAGTTGTATAATAATAACATTTATTACAACATTAAAATATACAGTCAATTAAAATATACAGTCCGTTTAAAATACAATTAAACATAACTTAAAATAATAACAACAAACAAAAGTGACTGCATCAAAAAATCAGGGTCCAACAGTTAGGTTTTCTTTTTGGTGGCTGGGTATCTATTCAGGAAAGGCCTGCCAGAAGAGATCTGTCTTAACAGCTTTTTTGAAGCTGTTTAAGGTGGTTATATGATGGATCTCACCTGGCAGGCCGTTCCATAATCTGGGAGCAGTTGCCAAAAAGGTCCTCTGAGCAGTTGCAGACAATCTAGTTTTCCTGGATTGCAACCAATTCCTCCCAGAGGACCTGAGTGTGCAGGGTGGATTGTACAGAAGGAGGTGGTCCCGAAGATAGGTTGTGCCCAAGCCATTTAGAGTTTTAAAGGTGATAACCAAAGCTCATTCACGGAGGCATAAGACACCTCCTCATGCTCTGATATATATACATTTGTTTCATTTCCCATGCCAGTTGGACAAAGCTCCTCCTCATGAGCTGAGACAGCCACAGATTGTCCAACATAAACAACAGAAGGAAGGCCGGCACTGCAGGCACCCAGGTAAAAGAAGAGTGCAAATTATATTTTAAAACTGAATACAAATCGTAATTCTTTGTCTGCCAATAATTTCAAAACTGTAATTCAGGATGATAAAATTAAATGTCACTTTAGACTGCTAAAGGCCCATATCGTGGAAGCAGTGTAGAGGGGACTCTTATATATACAGGGCAATGCTCTCATGCCTATTCAGTGGTCCACAGCTGATACATTTTTGTAGCCTTCATGAACTACTAATTTCCCCCTTACTAAATAATATATGTGCTGCTGTAATGAGTTAATAGAAAAATCAAGAAAACATATGTGTGGTTTTTTCAGCCTCATTTATTATGCTTATGGGATTTCTAGGGAATAAAATGCAGATACAAAAATGGAGAGAGCATGCATAGATAATAGCTACAAATGTTATACTAAGTCTCAGCTAGTATTCAAACAAGTAGGTCATTCAGTTAAGAAATTGGCTGTTAGAATACACTGGTTGTTTTCAGAAGAAACATTTAATAAACTGTGTTTCCTCTTATGAGTCCAAATGAAATAACACACTTTCAATTAGCCATACTCTTGTTCTGCAATATCTGTTAGAATTTAAGATAGTAAAAAATGTTTCCAAATCCAATCTATGCTTGCTACATAATAAACATTTAATCATAGTGGTGTTATTAAGAGTCTGATTTCAAGAACACTTGTTCTATGACTTTGCCAGCAATATGCTAAACTCCTAATGCATCAAGGAAACAAAAAGAAAATGAAGCAGCTTGAAAGAACTTTAGATTGGCATTACTGTCACACAGTACATATACTCAAATGACACATTAGGGGGGCAGTAGCTGTTTGCATGATATAGTATGTGTCAGGGGGTCTATGTCTATATTTATGTTTTAACTGCAATTATTTAATCTGAATGTTATTAGTGAAAGCAACCAGCTTCATCTGGGCTCAGAATTCATTATCCCACTCCCAGTGTGATATCTGTTATTTTCCCTCTGCTTCTTTTCTTTCTCACTGGTCTCTCTCCAACCTTGGACTGCTCATTTTCACATGGATTAGAAAATCCTCCCCCACTACCTTTTATTCTCCTCAACTCTTTTTATTATTTTCCCCCCACACATCCACCTTGGTGCTTGGTCAGTTTTCCATTCTACTAACTTTCCTCCACAACATTATGAGGTCTCCCTCTATCAGGTTTGGCATATTCTAGAGTATTAATTGGATGGTGCAGCAGCCAGAGGACAATAATATGCCCCCTACTGCAGTTGACACAGAGAGAACACTTCTAGTCTTTGCTCTGCCTGCTGAAAAGCCCACCCCTTAACTGGCTATCTAGGAGAAATGTAATGAGGAGTCTATGCTAGTCATCTGGGCTCCTGGGAAGTTGCTGATATGCCAGAAAAGGTTGGTGGGCTGCATGCCCTGTGCCACCTCTGTAGGATGCAAATAGGACCCTCTTGAAAGTCAGAGGAGACTTATGATCCCCAAATTTACACTGCTACATTTGCATTTTATACAAATCATTTGCTTGCTTTGCAAATTATGTATAGTCGTAAGTCAGAAGCAAGCTGATCAGCACTTCTTCTGTACAGTACTAGTTCCCCATTCAGAATTAGTTTTCTTCACAGTCTGCAGAGTTACACAGGTTTCTTGGTTACACAGAGATGATATCCTGTATTATTTGAACAGTGAGAAGTAGCCTGGTCCCTCCCCACCCCGCCCCACCCCGAACTTCACCAAAGTGATTGCAAACATCTATATTAAATCTCCATGCTTCTTGCCCCTCAGGAGATCACTGTTCCTGAGGAGCCTATTTACTCATGAGCAACAGAATTTATCAGGTAGTAACTCAATGTGGCAATACAGGTTATAAAAATTAAATAATATCTAAAATAAAATAAGCATGAGATGTACAAAGTTTCAGGTTCTAAATTTCACAGTCGTGCAGTTGTGGTAGACTGTGATAGACCACAGCTGACAACATCTTGTAACTTTTTTTGGCAGGATGGAGAGATTAATGTTAATGTTAATGTTAATAAAGATGCAAATGTTTACAGGATCTCTGAAGGCTTTACATGTTCAATTCTTTAGATACCTTCCTTCTTTCAAGTTAAAAGGAATGCCTTCAAGGGGAAAAAAGTGTGAATTGAACATACACAAGGATATGACAAATCTCTACTGCTATGTTGATCAGTGACAGGTAGGTCAAGTGTGAAATTACTAAAAACAACAAAACCAAGCTCTGAAATCTATGCAGCTTCTGTCACAACAGGTAACTGCAGTAGTGCCAGTTCACCAAGTGCAGGTAAAAAGGTTGCTGAGCTTCTCTATCAGTATGCTCCCAGACGTACCAATGGAACTACCTTTTCACAGTTGTGGGATTGTGAGGTAGGAGGCTATGTTGACAGTAATGGATTCCCTTGTTAGACAGCTTCTTGCTGATGAGTTGGACTAAATGTGCCAAATAGCCAAATAAGTAGCAGTAATGGGAGGGGTGTCATTGGCGGAGGATCTCTCACAGACAATGGCAGTAGCACCATAGCTAACACTTGTTAGTACTGCATAGAACAGGGGTAGGCAACCTTTTTGAACCGGGGGCTGGGTTGCTGTCCCTCAGACAACTGGGGGGCCAAAGCTAAAAAATAAACAATTAAATAATTTTTTAAAAATTAATTAAATAAATAAACCGGGACAAACGTAGGACACAATTTTCAAATGGAGGACACTTTTAAAAAAATGGAGGACACACAAAAAAATTTGCTGACTTTTTAAAAAATGTTAATATAAATGCATGTTTCGGAGGCTTCTATAGACAATTGTCCCCCTTGCCTGCTTCCTCCTGATAGGCCAAAGGCCCCACACCTTCACGCGAGAGGCCAAAGGCTCTGGCGGCAATTGGCGGCAGGATCGGGCTGGGGCCGGTCCCAAGGCCTTGCCGGGCCACATCCGGCCCGCGGGCCACAGGTTGCCTACCCCGGCATAGAAGGAGGTATGGTAAACCTCTTTTGAATGTCTTTTATCATGAAAACCCTATGATAAGACAATCCAAAATAAAACGAGAGATAGAGCCTGAAGATGAAACTCCAGGTTGGATGGCACCAAACAAGCTACTGGGACAACTATGAATAGGGCTGTGGCTAATGACGCAACTGGACTCAAGCCAAAATGACATTCAGCTGTTGATGCACTTGGAGGGGAAAGGAAAATCCAAAGATGCACAACACATTTTATGAACATGGAATGGGAGATGCATGAATCAAGAGAAACTAGAGACAGTGAAATGGAATATATAAACATAATGAGCTTGAAAATATTCAGCAATAACAAAAATTTCCAAAAAGCAAACCTTGATTTTTGCCATTTGATATGATGTCTTAGCACTACATAGAGAGACTGACTTAATGGGAAGACTGAAGAGAGCTTTGGCCTGTGTTACCACCAAATTGTGGACTGCACTCCCTCCAGAGCTGTAATCAGTTCCCATTTTCATTGTTTTTAGGAAGGGTGTAAATTCACATTTCTTCTACTCAGTCCTTTCAATTGCTCTGATGCTTACTAATTTGTTGTTGTGAGTCTTCAAGTCATTTCCAACCTATGGTGACTTATGGTCACCATAGGTTGACAAACCTACCTCACAGTTTAGTGAGGTAGTTAGCCTGGTCTGTCAGAGATCTCTGGTACCTCAACAAACTACAAATCACAGGGTTCATGGCAGTGAAAGTGGTGTCAAACTGCCTTATTTCTGCAGTATGGATATACCTTCTGCTGGCAATGCATAGGATGGGGATGAATAAATTGGACACTTAATCCAGGCCAGAGATGTGATCATAGTTACTTGAAATACAAATCAAGGAATAGAGTATATCTGTACTGGATGGAGCCACACTCTAGAATGTGATATTGTCAGATTATTAATCATATCCAGTCACAGGGAACACATGAATCCTTTGCTATAATAATTCCACTGGCTATCAGTTTATTAGTGTACTTTTTTTTTTTTTACTGAGTAAGCCCTATATGATTCAGGGCTATACTATTCTTGCAGACAGGTCTACCCAGGTTTTAATGTCTTCAGCAAAGGCTCTTTTTCTGTTCCCACTGTCCTTGGAGAGCAAATAAGACTTACTCAAGAGGTGGGGTAGCCCCTTCTTCATTGTCTGGCCACTGTCAGGCAAAGACCTATTATTACTACTAGCAGTACATATCATTGGCATTTAAACCAGATTGCTGTTGAAGGAGGTTGTGACTAGTCAGGTGCTCTCATTTCTTTTTATTGCTATGTTCTGTGTTGTGTTTTGATCTGTTCCATTTTACCTCTGTTTATTTTTATTGGACTTTATTGCAGTTATTCTTCTTGAGTGCAATTTTATGACACAAAGGTGGAATATAAATGAAATAAAATATTAAATGTACTATAAAAGATCCAGAGAGCCTGGAGACTGCAAGCCCCCAACTTTTACATTTTTTTCAGCAAGGAAATGTATTCCACAAAATGAATGCCTATTGTGCAATTTTTCTTTAGGCTCACTCTTTAATAAAACGTCCTAGTTGGCATGTGGATCCCAGGGAAAGAGCTTCAAAACTGCCTCTGGGGCAGAAGAGGAGCCTTCCTCTATGCAGTGTCCAAGAAAGAAGTTCCAAGCATGATTTCAAACCTTGAAATTCTCAAACCTGTAGACTAATGAAAACCAGTAAGTGGTGTACAAAAATCCATTACTAGAATCAGCTGGAAAATATAAAATGTTAGCACAGTCTCATAGGTGATTGATTAACTGCATTAATTGAAATCTTGGATTGCGTTAATTCTGAAATTTCATCAGAAATCAGTCTATTAAGCTTTTAAAATTAATTATGGTGCCCCCTTTTGTTAGAAAATTTACAATTTAATTCATAATAAAGTTGATTTTAACTACCGTATATACTAGACTATAAGTTGACCACATGTATAAGTCGGAGGCAAGTTTGGGGGCCAAAATTATGGATTTTGCTATGACACGTAGATAAGTCACGGGTAAAACTCAGCGGCATACGGCAAAGAATCTAAAGGATGAAGCAAAACAATGTCAAAGAACTTGCAAAAATCCAGCAGACACAAAAGTGTTCACTTTGAAGGCTGGATGGATGAGAGACTAGAAGGGTTTAGTGCTTCCAGGACCGATTATACTCTTGCTTTTCACCAGGGGATGGTTCCTTCTTTTAAATAAGAATTAAAGTACAGTACTTACATTGACCTGTGGATAAGTCAACTCAGTTTTTTGGGTTAATTTTTTGACCTAAATTTCTAGACTTATACATGAGTATATACAGTAGTCAGTTCTACATCTAGATTTAACTATGGGTGCATTTACACTGTAGAAATATCACAGTTTGACACCACTTTAAGCACTGTAGCTCCATCCTATGGAATACTTGGCTCTATTGTTTTACAAAGTCTTTAGTCTTTGCCAAAAAGTGTTGGTGCCTCACAAAACTACAAATCCCAGGATTCTGTAGGATGGAGCTATGGAAGTTAGAGTGGTGTCATAGATGCACCCTATGATGGTCCTATGAAATCCTGAGATTTGTAGTTTGATAAAGTAATTAAAATTTTATGTGCTAAACAACAGGCATGTTATCAATGGTTGTTATGGTAAAACAGTATCATTGGAGGCGAGATATATTGTGTCTTTGTTTTTTACACTTTTATGCCACCTTTACTTAGAGCAGTAAGCTCAAGATAGAGTATGTGGCTTTCTGCCAGGGATATAACTGGTGATGTTTCCTCCAGTAGTGTCACCTGGTGCAGGGGAGCAGCCAGGAGGTGGTGGCCAGAAGGGTGTGCTGGGTACTCTCCTTTGCATGCCAAGAAAGGATCACTGGGGCCTCTCTTTTGCTGCTGCAGTAGAGATCTCATGAGGAGGCCTCAGCCATTGCAGCAAGCTGGGAGAGAGTTGCTTGGTCCAATCCTTTACTGTAGTATTGGAGGTCTTCTCATGAAGAGGTCTCTGCTGCCACAAGAAGTTGCGAGGATCACAGTGGTAGGAGACCCTGACTAGGTATCAGTCCTGTTCTGGGTGTCACCCGGTGCTGACCACACCCTTGCACTGAGTGTGGCAAATGAAGGCACTGCTCCCTACAAATAAGAATTTAGCCCTTCAATGAAATTTCCTTCAGTCTACAAATTTCCAGCATTGTAATAACTTAAAATTTAAGTTGAGCAGTTAGAAATACATGCTACATGCATCTGAGAAAGATAACCAAGTCTACAAAAGCTAATGCTAAAACCTATTTCACTCAGTTTCAAAAGTGCTACAAGACCCCTTTGCATACTGACTAACATGGCTATGTCTCTAAATTTAGAAATACAATTTAGGTATCCAAAGAAAAAGAGCAAATACGGTTATCAAGGGAACATGAACACAACAAATATAAAATTTCTAGTTGTGAATAATGTTCAATGTTTCATTCTCTGCAGTGGTAGAAATGTGGGAACTGATAAAAAAATTTAATGGAAAGGGAATTAAAATCTTATGGGGGGGCATGTTCACTCTTATCTCAACATAGCTACATTTCTGCTCTCCTTTCTCCTTTATCCTCACAAGAATCCTACAAGGTTAAGTCCAACCGAGAGGGGGGGGGGACATGTATGGCTCAGTTAGTAGTAAAACCTGGATTTCCAAAATCCAAGTCCACCTATTCCACAACAACACTCATATTTACACAACTACAATACCCTAAGCTCCTTGAGCCTTTCTACAGTTAATGAAGTGTTCATATAAGCATACTGTATAAAACTTTTCAACTACAGTACTAGCATTGCAAATCTGCAGGCACTGGCACACATAGCTGTCTGAAAGTGACTAACCACAAGGAGTGCAACAATCTGGTGAAGGATAATACACATAATTCAGCATATGCTGAAAGCAGCGCCACTTCTTCCGGTGCCATTTGCCAGAAGAAACAATGGCACGTGTGGCTGTAGCGCATTTGCGGCGCCGCCACGAGCATGAGCCCCATTACTTTTTGTTTTACGCGAGGGAGTCTGGAACAGATCGCCCATGTAAAACAAGGGAGCACTGTATGTGTTTGTGTATATTATGTAACTATTTTGATATAGTGTAAGATATACTTGCTAAAATGTGTCTACCATCACTTTTTTTTTTAGAGCATGGAGCATCTTTGTACATAAGTTGTTTCATTCACATCAGAATATGCTGAATGGCAATTACTCAGATATGATGACTGACTAACTGAATTTTTTAAAAAATACAATTCTTCCTAGGTTATTTAATAATAATAATAATAATAATAATAATAATAATAATAATAATAATAATAAAAACAGTAATAATAGTTTTATTTATATCTTCCCGCCTCTCCCAATGGATCAAGGCGGGATCACAACAGAGTTAAAAAACAATTACAGTATTAGTAAGGGGACAGAAGTTTCATGCTCTACAATATTGCTTTCCAACCCAAATTTGAGGTCTATGTATAATGCTGCAAAAAGTGCTTTTCTCACCCCTTTTTGCCTTTAACTTCTTAATAATTGTTCTTATCTATGCAAACTCATACCACAGTAACAAAGCATACTCCTACTGTAAATTTTGCTTAAACACAATTGCTTGTACAATCATAAATGAGGGAGATAATGCCAGTTCTCTAGATATGTTTATGCCCATTTTGAATGTCCTCTTCCTTCTCCCACAAAATAATTTGTGGGTATTGCAATATGTGAATTCAAACAAATGTTGGGAACATCTTCAAGAAAACTGATCATTTTTAAAAACATCATTTGCTCATCTGATACCCACCCCACCACCACTGATTTCCTGTGAATAAAGTTGTTTATAATGTATGCTACATGATATTACATGCTGAATTTCTCTTTTCCTGGGATTTCCTGAACTAGCTGTGTTCCAATTTAAAGCAGGCATGGAGACAGATATGTCGGGAGATTTTCTTTTTAAAGAACTACTATATTGGCTTATTGAAGCAGGGACAGAATCAGAAATGGGGGGGGCACCAAAGAGTTGTAGAATGTAGATTCATTCACCGCAGTCTTCTTGCAACTCACTGAATTACTGCTGAAGTCTCACAAGCTTAAAATAAATATAGTGACCTTTCATTTTATGGGTGCAGGCACACATCTATGCGCAGTGCAATGATCTGTGCAATGTGTCCTTTGTACCGCAAAATTTTTCATTTACAGAACTTTGGTTACTAAAATATCTTTTCTTCCAGCTTTGAAAGATATTCAGAATACTCCACAAACTTTCTACTGGCAGCTGCTGTCAACTAAGGCAAGAAAATACAGTGGACCCTTGTTATACGCTGGGGTGTGGTTCCAAGATCCCCCATGTATAACAAAATCTATGTATGCTCAAGTCCCATTAAATATAATGACATAGCAAAATAGTGTCCCTTATAGAAAATGGAAAATCAAGGTTTGATATTTTAAATTTATACTTTTTTTGAACATTTTCAAACCATGTATGCTTGAATCCGTGTGTAAAAAAATCCACGTATAAGAAGGGCCGACTGTGTGTGTTTCCTTTTCAGACAGAACACAGAAACATAGGAGGTGTGTTTCTCTCTCTCTCTCTCTCTGTGTGTGTGTGTGTGTGTGTGTGTGAGAGAGAGAGAGAGAGAGAGAGAGAGACAGACAGACAGACAGACAGACAGACAGACAAGTTTTCCAAACTAATTTAAGCAACAGTTACAACATGGAACTTTGGGAGCCATGCAGGATTTATTTATTGTACTTAAAAGTATTTTTGGCCAACTTCTGAGGAAGAGGGTGCATCTGCACGGTAGAAATAATGCAATTTGGCACTGTTTTAACTGCCATTGCTCCATCCTACAGAATCCTAGAAAATGTTGTTTGGTGAGGCACGAACAGTCTTTGGCAGAGAAGTCTAAAGATCTTGTAAAAACTACAAAGCCCAGGATTCCATAGGATGGAGCCACAGCATTTAAACTGGTGTCGAAGTGCTTTACCTCTACACTGTAGATGCACCCAAAGTCTCACTGAAATGTTTACCAAAAAAAATCATTTAATTATTTACTACCGTTATAATACCTTTATGCCTCTGAAGACTTCAGGGCATCTTACAACAAAATCAATTTAAAATAATAATAAAAACAGACTACATGAACAGATTTTCTCTTCACTTGATAGTTCATTCAGGTGCATATCTGATTTATAAGCATAGTTCCTGTTCTAACAAGTGCATCTCCTTACACACATAAATGCCTGTTGCAGGACTAGTGCAAATATATTTAGCACAAAGTGCAAATACTGATTGCATTATAGGCTTATTTATCTAACTAAGAAGTGAAAGGTCTTATGTTAATATAATACTCTACTAAGCATCAGTGACTTAGCATATTAATCTGGTTACTTCGGTAGTTGAGAAATGTCAAACATAAAAGAGGATTTCAACAGTGACTGGATCAAGGAAGAGTTTACCACATCTCAGAATAAAATGCTGTGCTGCTACTCTCGCATAACCTATTTTAAGGACAAAGATAAGGCATTCATAAACAGAGACTTAATTCTCCTAATAAATGGCATGTGGCTTCTTCAAGCAAATTTGCCTCTTTGAATTTAAAATACAACCAGAAACCTCATTACAAATTCAAGGCATCTACTCTAAATAGGGCTAAGTTGGACCTAGCTTTCTGGACTGGAAATAGTTAAAAACTGCAATCTATTCAAATTTAACACCACCTTTATATTTTGAAGGTTTCTTAGTACTGGAAATAAATCAGTGCAAAAGGAAAAATCGTTGAACAATGAAGACTGACCTTACTTGAATGTGGTATGACTGAGGACATGGAAGATGTTTCTCCATTTGGCACATTATCTAACCTGCGTGCCAACTTTTGTATGAAGTCATATGGACTTACCCAATGTCAGCAAAAGGCTCCACATTTGTGACATTACAAGGGCCCTCACACCCTGGTCTCAGTTTTTTGCCCTGACATCTCAGGGAATTTGTTACTGCTGACCTGACAACCCTAAGAACACTTCCTGATGGATATCTTAGATCTTATCTCTTATACTGAGACACTACAGTGTGATGTAACATGTTAAAGGAATCTACCTTTAACATGACCTGATGAGTTTTTGGCCTTTCAGTTTTAGGATATTCTCTTGCAGAATATTATTCTTACTAATGTTCTTATTTCATTCATATGGCCCCTCTTTGTCTCTCTTTTCTTTCCTGCCTTCTAGCATTTCTACAAGTGAGCTCTGTTGATTTAGGCATGTTTCTTTCTAATTATCAGCTTCCCTTGAATCCTGCTCTGTTCAACATGGATATAGCAATTATATCCCTGCTCCTTGCTATTAGCTAGCCATCCACACTCAATTAGCCCAATGGTCGCATTCTACCATTCATTGTTTAGAGGGGATAGGTGTTGCTATTTAGCAGAATAATGTTCAATAGAATTATCCATGATTCATCCCAGCAGTATTCTCAGAGCCATAACTTGTTCCAGCTGTTCTTTTGCTTGTTTTAAATTCTGGCTGACGAGAAAATATACAGTTTCTTTTCAATTATTGTTTTCCCCTGAGCAATCCTGCGAATATGACAAGGAAGTTTCAGTTAGTAAAAACAATTTTTAAAGTGCACATTATCAGCAAAAGATAAAAATAATTATTCTTTTAACATTTCTTATCCCATCTTTTCTTCAGTGAGTTTAAGACACTGAATATGGGTTTCCCTTCCTCACCTTATCTTTAAACCAACTCAGCAAAGTAGATCAAGCTGAGGGGATTGATTTGACAAGTGCAAGTTCAAAACTCTAATGGCTACACCATGCTGGCATCGGTGGTGAAGACAATTATGACATATATTCTCACTTCAAGAGTTCATTTTCATTTATTAGTTTGAAATTTTATAATCTCAATTTAGCCACCTCTTTTACACAGACTGAAAAAATGGGTGCAAACTGGTGAAGTAAGATGAGATGGTAAGTGTGCTGGAGTTTAAGAAACGAGAGAAACCTGCAAAAGGTGATATGTGTAAGCACATAAAGAGCCCACTGTAGACTTTTGTCCAGGCTCTCAAATGTAGAGAGCAAGCTGGCCTTAAAAGCTAAGAGACTTAAAGATGTTTATGTACTATCCTAGATGTGTGTTGATTTCTGACATGCTACCAGTCCAAAGACAGATATATACAACAGGAGGGTTACAAACTGAAGATGAAGATTTTGGTCCCTATCAAATGCCAAATTTCAGGACAGGAAATCAAAGGATAAAAGACTCATCCAGAAGTGCCCATGGTCAATGAGTTGGCACTCTTCCATAGAAGGCAAATGTCTAATGGTACTATGGCAATCTTGTTCATCCGCAGGAGCCAGTCCTTCCCAGCAGTGCACTCATTAATGGAAGGAACTAAAACGTCTGAGAACAGGGGTCCAAGCATCTCCTGCCACCATATCTCCAGACAGATATTAAACCTGCATCTTTGTAAACAAATGGTCTAGGGTCAATGGAACCTGCCAAGTGGAATTATGCTTATTTTGGTTGTACATCTCTTCAGACTTAATATTTTAAAACGAGTATCAGAAACCACATAATAAGAGAAGAGAAATGAAAAATTCTCCCAAGTTTCAGCCTAACCTTTTCCACAAAATAACAAAGAGGAACTTATTTTCACAGAGTACCATGCAGTATGCTCTGTCAATGCTAATGACTGCTGGAAAAGCTTTCAAATACAGCAACTTTCTTCTTTCTGTGTCTTTGTCTTTCTAGCTCTTGCACACTTTCTTTTTAAAAGCTATCATGAATTATAAACACCTGGAAATATATTATTCCTTTATATTGTTCAGTCCCATGCCACTAACACAGGCAGATGTATATAATGTGAACTCATCTAACAGCTACAAAGAAAGAACAAACCAATAAACACATCCATCAGAAGCTCCAATTCATTGCACTCTCTCTGTCTGAAAAAGAGGGTTGTCCCTGATATTTCAGTGTATTTAAATTAATCCTACCCTAGTTTAAAGTATCTTTATTTGTGTTAATAAAACTCTTGTTGTATCCGCTGTTCAAAACTCTTCACATTTTGTGTTCCCAATCTTTCCTTCCTCTGGCAGTATCTAAGAGAAAAGAAAACAATTAGCAAGATTGCTAAATGTCTCACTCAACTACAAGCAAGAAATTGGCAACAAAAATAGGAATACAAGCAGTTAGGCTATGCCCATAGCAGGCAATTTTCATAGGAATTGTTCAATTGCATATTGCTAAGTGCTTAAGCAACCAACATGTATTCTTTTTTTCTGACCTTGTCTGCATTCTACACATTTCTAAGATAATGAAAAACTGAGTTCACAAAAGAGCTTAGCATCTCTACTGCAACTTCCCTTACTACTAGCTATTGTTTGGAGAATATTTGCTCTGTTCTTGCTTTGAGCCTGTCTCTCTCAGCCCCACTGAAAGGAAGAGAGGACTGAGATCACCCCTTTCACACCACACAGTTGTAATAGTATTATTCCACTTTAACTGTCACAGCTACATCCTATGCAATCGTGGGGTTTGGCAAGGCACAAGAGCCCCCCCCCCCCCCCCCCCGCTTTTCCTTGGTTTTGTTTAAATAAAAAGGTTTTGCATGCCAGCAAACAGAGAGAAGACAATGGGCCAAATGACCCTCCCTTGAGAATGAGTTCCAGGCTAGAGACTGCCATGTACTGCTCCCTAAACTGCAAACCCCAGGATTCCATAGGATGGCATCTATGGCCGTTTTAAAAAATGATGAGTATCTGCACCATATGGTCATAGCAGTTTGATACCATTTTGTCTGCTATAGCTCCATTCTACAGCATTTGGGGGTTTGTCATCTGGTGCAGTACTTAGAATTCTCTGCAGATAAACCTCTAGTTTACTCCTCTGCACTACAACACTAGACTCTCCAGCAGACAATACTGATGATCTCATATTCCATAGGAAGGAATCATGACATTAAAAGCAATATCAAACTGCTATAACTATTGGTTTTACATGTACTCTATCCCTTCATAATTCTGGGGTGTTCTCGAGAATTATAGTAATGAATCTTAAAAATAAGGTGAAGGGGAGAAAGTTAACCTGTTTATGCAAAAATATTACAGTATATACCTATTGATATATTACATTTAATAAGATTTTTGTGAGGATTGTTCAAACAATTATCTTCTTTCCCCTTTACATTTGTTCCTTTCAAAATTTAAGTGTTAAAATGGTGATCACTCACACTTCGATACAAATTCCCAAATAAGTGCTTTTTAATGTAATCAGCTCTCATGAGGAGGCCTTCTGGCAGAAATCTCCCCACGCCACTATTAAAGCTCAATTTGATGATTTGATGGCGCACAGCCAAAACCCTTATGCTAGTGTTGATTGAAGAAGTTTACAGGAGCTTCTCTGCCATTCCTCCCCCCATGACCCCCTTTTACATCACTTGTCTCAGCATAAGCCAAGGTGATATTAAAGGATCGCTACTGAGTGAGCTCTGAATTCCAAGACTCTTCAGTCAGTGTTAATCACGAAATGCACTTAATACATTTTTAATACAACTGTATACATATCTGGATTATGCACCTGGCAGATATGAACATAACACCCATCCTCTGGAGACCTATGTTCGCTTTTCAAAATGTCAAGATACATTTGGGAGAAAGTTCAGAAGAACTTTGGCTTCATACAGGTCATACGGAATGCTCTTGAAAATAAAAGTCTTTAAATACTGTGCATGTTATGTTTTAAAGGAAAGCCAAACAGCCTGAATATCCTGGAGGCTTACACCAGCATGCTGGATAAAAAGCAGTCCTTTTTTAAAAAGAGTTTTACAGAGTTTTGAGAGCCTAATGTAGCTGAGGTTAATTAATGCTTTTAGAGGGAAAAGCAAGAGATCCAATATAGCATGAAGGTTAATTTCTTCATTTTGGCTCCATTTCCTAAGTGACACCCTGTCTACCCAGCATTTCAGCTCACATACAAAGGAGGAAGTGGTAAATGGTACCTATCACCTTTTCCTTTTCCTTTTGGCATGGCTCTTCACTCGATCATTAACTACAGTGCTGCCAGTAATATAGGAAGATGAATCTTCAGAGAGATAACATCTGAACAGCCATTCCCAACAGAAAGGGGAATGAAAGAAAACTTTTTAAATGGTGGACAATTACAGTTTTCTCTATAATAAAGCTCATAATTCTCTGAATTTAACCAGATTTACAACAATTTTTTTGGGAGAGGGGAAACATTTAGTTAATAGTACAAAAGAAGGTCTTCAGTACACAGAGCTGTAGTAAGATTGCTTGTCTGAAATCAAAAGTACAGTAGTTGCTCATTTCACCCAGTGTAGTTTACTACAATGATGTGATGGCTGGTGTTCCCTATATAAGTGGTATGGTGTAGCAGAAAACAAGCATGCTCCATCCTCAATGTGACACCTGTTCAAATACTTAAACAGGGCTATCATATTACTCCCTAACCCCCTCTTCTCCAGGCTAAACATACCAGCTCCCTAAGTCTTTCTTCATAAGGCATGGTTTCCAAACCATTCACTATTTTGTTCGGCCTCCTTTGGACATGCTCCAATTTGTCAACATCTTTTTTTAACTGTGGTGTCCAGAACTGGACACAGTATTCCAAGTGAGCCCTGACCAAAGCAGAATAGAGTGGCACTATTACTTGATCTAGACACTATACTTCTATTGATGCAGCCTAAAATCATATTGGCCCTTTTCTGCCCTAAGTGCAGTACCTTACATTTCTCTGTGTTGAAATAATAATAATAATAATAATAATAATAATAATAATAATAATAATAATTAGCTTTGGCCCAGCTTTCTAATCTATTCAGGTCTTCTTGAATTTTGATCCTGTCCTCTGGGGTATTAGCTACTCCTCCCAATTTGGTGTCATGATAAGCATGCCTTCTGTTCTTTCATTCAAGCCACTGATAAAGATTCTGAATAGCACTGGGCCCAGGACAGAACCTGGTGGCACCCTACTAGTCACTTCTCTCCAGGATGAAAAGGAGGTATTGTTAAGCACCCTTTGGGTTCAGCCAGTCAACCAATTACAAATGCATATAACAGTTACTTTGTCTAGCCCACATTTTACAAGCTTATAAATAAATAATAATAAAACTTTTATTTATATCCTGCGTTTCTGTTACAAGACAATCAAAGTGGCTCACAACTATATTAAAATCCACATTTACAAAATTATGTCCCAAATTCCCCCCCCCAAAAACAGGATTAAACATGTACAATTAAAACATCTATTAAAAACACAATAAAAAATACAGCGAGGACAGAGCGGTGGGCTGATACATGATGTGGGGGGCAGTCATTCTGTGGCCGGGCACTTTTATTCAGGAAAGGCCTGCCGGAAGAGATCTGTCTTGACAGCTTTTAAAAAGCTGTCTAAGCTGGCAATTTGACGGATCTCGTCTGGCAGGCCGTTCCATAGTTTGGGAGCAATTGCAGAGAAGGCCCTCTGGGAGGTAGCAGTTAGTCTGGTTTTTAAAGGCTGCAATAGATTCCTCCCAGAGGACCTGAGGGTGCAGTGGGGCGGATTATATGGAAGTAGGCGATCCCTCAAATAGGTTGGACCCAAGCCATGTAGGGCTTTAAAGGTTATAACCAATACCTTGTACTGTGCCCAGAAACTAATAGGCAGCCAGTGAAGAGATTTTAAGATGGGTATAATTCGGTCACTCCTAGTTTTTCCAGCAACCAGCCTTGCTGCCATATTTTGCACTAGTGGAAGTTTCCAGACTAGGCACAAGGATAGCCCCATGTAGAGCGCGTTACAGAAATCAAGTCGTGAGGTTACCAGTGAATGTACAACAGTTTCTAGGTCTTTTACTTCCAGGAAAAGCTTGTTTGAAAGAATGCCATGAGGAACTTTGTCAAAGGCCTTGCTGAAATCGAGATATGCTATATCTACAACATTCCCTTTGTCTACTAAACTGGTAATTTTATAAAAAAGAGAGATCAGATTAGGCTGGCATGATTTGTTTCTCAGAAACTCATGTTGACTTTTTGTGATACTGGCTTTGCTTTCCAAATGTTCACAGACTCTCTGTTTAATGATCTGCTCTAGAATCTTTTTTGGTATTGATGTCAGACAAACTGAATGATAATTGTTGGGATCCTCTTTTTTCCCATTTTTGAAGATGGGGACATTTGCCCTCCTCCAGTCTACAGGGGCTACTCCTGTTCTCCAGGAGTTCTCAAACATTATTGTCAATGGCTCTGAGATTACATTTGCCAGTTCTTTTAATACTGAGGCAACAAAGGTGTTGAGTAATTCTGCCTTTTCTGTGTCCCCTGTAAACGTATCATCATCCTTTCCATGTAGTGGCCCTACCATTTCCTTTTTCTGCCTTTTGCTACAGACATACCCCCCAAAAGCCCCTTTTATTGTTCTTAACCTCCCTAGCACATCTGCGCTTGTCCTATGCTTTTGCTTTTCTAACTTTCCCCTTACAAGTTTTAGCTATTTGTTTGAATTCCTCCTTGGTTATTTCCCCCCTTTTCCATTTCTTATACTTGCCCGATTTAAAACTTACATCAGCTGAGAGTTCCTTGGGGGCTGTTCATACAGAATGCTGCCCCTTTCCTAGCTGGATCAGGGCCATGGCAACCTCATGCTGCAGCCCCGATCCGGCCTTTTAAGGGGTGCCATTGCCATGTTACTGCGGCTATACAGTGCACCAAAATCAAGACCCAGCAAGTGCAAATGAAAACCACCAGGGTGAGCGGGGTTTCCCAGAAGACAATGGATCGTTAATTAAATAGACACCCTGAAGCCTTGCCATTCAACAGCAGAACAATACTCAGATTAACATGTAAATCACTTCCTCTCAACCAACAGTATATATAACTCACTCTCTTCCATGCCAACATTCTCTGAAGATGCCAGCAACAGCTTCTGGTGAAAAGTCAAGGATACACTTTTCTAGAACACAGCCCAAAAAACCCACAAAAACCCTAAGAATGGTCTATTGTTTCTCACACGCACACACAGAATATTTGTAAGTTTAATTACATATTTTTCATTTTTCTTTAAAGCACCATTGAAGATTACAAATTGGATCATAACTGCAGCATTAGAAGAAGATTTTGTCTCTGGGTGTATGGGTATGTTTGTGTGCATGTGCATATTTGAATGTGTTTTAATTATGGCTATGCTTCCCTCATCCAGTGTTGGCTGCTATCTTTCATGTAAGAGAAGCAGTTAAATATGCTCCAGCCTTTTGTCTGAACTTTAAAGGAGCTATCCAAGCTGTTGAACCTATTCTGGATATAGGGTATAGGATTCAGCACACTGAGTACTTTTCAGCCCAGTATAGACGGGCATTTTGCGGCGTCCTCCCAGAGAACTAGGGCTAGATAAGGCTGGACATTTACATGCCCAGCAGCCCTAGTTCGTGAGGACGCCGCCATCATGGCTCACTGCCATCCACACGGGCAGCACCACGATGGCGCGAGCATCACACAGTGCCCAAACGGCGCTGGCAGGTAGTGGAGTCATGGCGGCGCTATTTGGTGCTTACGGCACTGCAAAAAATAAGCCGCTCTAGGTAGCTTCTTTCTGGTAGCACCACTCTGACCCTTAGTTCATACCTACTTTGCACTGACACAGAAAATGAATTTGTGTAACTTACTCTTAAAGTCATCAGGTTGGTGAATGGTATCACACTGTAACACCAAATTCTCAATGTGTTTTTGTCCAGCTTCATTGGATGATCCTAGTTTCTAGTGTTATGAGAGATTTCTCCTTACATAATTTTATACATATCTATTGTTTTTCCTACACACCTACTTTCTAAACTGGGAGAATCCTTATTTTGGGGGGAGTTTCATGTTAATCTGCTTGCCTGCTTTATAGCTGTTGTTTTTCTGATTTTATCTGCCATCTTGTATTGTTTGATATAATAGTTATTTAGCACATTTTACATTTTCCTCTTCTTTTGCTAACCACCTTGAACTTTTGAGAAAAGATGGGGAAAGTTTACCAAAATCCAGTTTGTTAGTCACAACCAGAATTGATTTACTGAATCAGTGGGAACCTTTGTAAATCAACATTCATGTTAGTTCTGTTTTATCTTTGGGCACCCTCTAGTCTGGACAAAGTATTGGCATGAGGTCTAAACACTTGAAAAAATAGACATTTCTGCTGCTAAAATTGAAGGTTTACATAAAACCTACTACATAAAATTAAGCTTCAGCAAAGTTAATGGTAACATACGTGAATCTGTCATGTTGACCCTAGAGAAGATCCAATCAGTCCCCAAAGGAGGGAATTGACATTAATATTAATGCTGGTAAAGAATATGGCAACACAAACTTTTTCGGGCAAGAATTGGTATTACTTTTTGAATAACTCAGAATCTGTATGGGAAAAGCAAAATGTATGGGAAAAGGGCTGTGGATTTATCCCATTTAAGATTTAAATTCTGTTTGTAATATTCTGTAAATATGGAAAGCTCATGGAATCTGAGTCACAAGACTGTTTTTAAATACATAGCACTGCATTACTGCTCTTTCTAATGTAGTTCAAGCAATAAACAATATTATAATGACACTTTGCTTACAGTGTGCACATACTTTCTGCATTTTCTCAGTAAATGAAATATATTCTAGTTTAGCCATTTGTAAATAAACTTCAGAACACCAACTGTTAGCAGTTAATTTAATCTTTCCCTTTTTTGAATTTTGTTTAATATCATAACACCAAGAAACTTCTCATTATTTCAGGAGAAACATCCAAGGAAAAATTTGAAAAAGCTAAGATGGCAAAATTCAGTTATTGCACTGGGAGAAAATACTGTTTCCTCTGTGACACCATTCTGAGACGTTGAGATGCTGTGCATTTTCTTTATGACCAACAAGTAACCACATCATGAAAATGTCAGTGTGTTGTATTCCTGCTGCTTAGTTCTAAAAGGTGAGAGGAATAATAAACCGCTGATACTGTGGGCAGAATACTTATTTATAGACTAAAGTGAGTTGGGTATTTTCCCTCTGTTGTATACACAAGTCAGTGTGAATCAGAACAAAAGCTTGTGGCACCTTTAGCTCCCAAAATTTTAAAGTATATTTAGTATATGATAAATCAAATTTGTTCTAGGACCAGTGGTGGTTGGGTTCTTCCTTGTCAATGGGACAGTTAATTTCCTTGTGTTTTTAATCTAAAGGAATTTATCCAAGACCATGAACCTATTTGGGGGAATTGTGAGTAGTTCCCTTAACCTCTGGGCTAAGACCTGTAGTAGATTCACCATCCCAGTGACTTGGAACCCATGAACCACCATTGTCTAATATACCCTGGAAAATGGGAAGGCAGAGACTGTTTAAATTCATGTCTGACAATATTAAGCACTGGGTATAGCACTCTGGGATAATACAGTTTTGAACTCAAAATAACCATTATAGCATTTCTCCAAGAAGCTCAAGAAAGCATACCTGTTTCTTCTCCCCACATCCATTTTATAACTCTGTGGGATTAGAGTAGGCTGAAGACAGTAGCTAGCTCATGGCTGAGAAGGCTTTAAAACTGTTTTCACCAGTCATAGTCCAACCCTTTAAATCACAGGTGCAATGATTTCATGTGGCCCTAGGATTTAAAGTAGTCAGACATTAATGTGACCCTCAGCTTAATCTTAGTAGCTGTTCCCGCCTAAGAAGACTAGAATTGGTCTCTTCTTGCTGTCCTTCTGTCAGCAAGTAGAAACTATTCTGTTCTGATAGGCTTCTGGCAACTGACTGCAAGGATTTTTAAAAGTTTTATTGACTTTTTATCTTTTACCTTTTAAATGCATTTGTTTAAAAGATTTTAATTCTGTGGTGAGTTTGAGTGTATGACTTGCCCAAAGTCACCTAATGGGTTTCCATGCCTGAGTGGGAATTTGAACTCTGTTCTCCAGAGTCCTAGTGTAATGCTCAAACCACTACAGATTGCTGGCTCCCCACTGTATTCCTAGTGAGACTTAATAGAACATATTTTATGACCTAGTAAGTGGGCCCAAGCTAAAAACCATCAAGCCTAATTTCATATTTCCTAATATCCCTACAGTTATTATCCAGAGGGTACATTCACTGCCTACAATATAACAGTGTCTTTTCATCTAAAGATTTTGTTCTAGACAGTCATAAGACATTGCTTTAGCAATGCTTTAGAATCATATGAGAACTCATTGTGCCTAACCAAAACTATTATTAATACTTGCTTTCAATACATCAGACTCCTTTTTTCCCTATGAATTTAACACTTGATAGACTATTACAAGATCATGACTAATTTGATTTAAAATAACCTTTGAAAAAGAAAGGGAAAAAGCCAATCTTCTTATTTTATACAATTGCAAAACTAAAGCAGAGTAGGAAGAGTTACAATTTGTCAGGCTCTCCTCATGGACAAACATTAACAATAAAAGGGGTGGGTGGGTGAAAATAGAACCAGACTCGTCTTGGCATACAAATGGATCAAAAGGAAAATGGTTAGAGGACATTCCAGATGGCTGCTCTAAACTGTTCACAACACAAAATAATTCCTTGCTGTCAACAGTGGCCAATAGTCATCTTTTCCACCTGCCATGACAGTGTGCATTTGCCTGGATTAAGTTAAGGATGCACCAAAGAAAAATCATAAATAATTATCTTTCTACATACCTCAATGGGCTTGTACTGTCTCAACAAATCTTCTGTTTATATTAGGTTGAATTCCTATAACACTTTGTCCAGTCTTTTGTATCTCTCTCTTAATTTGTCAGTGAGCTATTTCAATGGAGACATGCTCTTTTTTGCCCCCAGGTCTCATTTTATCAGCTGACGTCGTTGGTGTGTTCCAGTTGCTAACTTCCTGACATGAAGCCACAAGGGTTTAAAACAACCACATCTGGTGGTTTACCAGTGCTAGCCACATTTCTTTCCTTTTCAGAAAGTGAGCCTACCAGATAAATCAATGTTGCCTGCAAGCCATTGATACACAATCCTTTTCTCACATTGGTGCCTTGGCTTTTATAGTAGCACACACTATTTAGATTTAACCTGGCCTCTGCAGTTCTAGCTTTAAACATCTTGCAACTAGCCTTTTGGCTGCAATGCAAATCCATTCCTTACAATAGATCTCATAACAGGATTCATAGAAGTTGGAAGAGACCACAAGGGCCATCCAGTCCAACCTCCTGTCATGCAGGAAATCCAAATCAAAGCATCCCTGACAGATGGCCATCCAGCCTCTGTTTAAAGACCTCCAAGGAGAGAGATTTGATGACACTCTGAGGGAGTGTGTTCCGCTGTCGGATAGCCCTTACTGTCAGGAAGTTCCTCCTAATGTTGACGTGGAATCTCTTTTCCTTCAGCTTGCATCCATTGTTCCGGGTCCTGTTGACTCCATTTATGATTTTGAATGATAGCATATTCTTTTATTTATTGTGTAATCACATTTTACCATTTTGCAAAACTCAGGTAAAAACACAGGTGCAAATGTTTGAATCCACTGGGTTAAAGGAAGCAAAATTCTCTGTGCCATGATAGTTTATAAAGTCCCCTGAAAATGTGGCACCCTGTGGATGGGATGAGACACAGTGTGTGTGTGTGTGTGTGTGTGCAGGGGTGGGGGATCTCCCAAAATCAGATGGAATGACCTTACATTAGTGCTTCCACTAACAGAAGAAAGATCCTGGATCCAACTCAATGCCCATTATTCGTTTTTCTTTTAAAACAACAACAAATCCCATTTCTTGTTGATGAAATTCAAAATTAAGAGTATATAAGAAGGGCTACCTTAAGAGCTGCCCCTGGGTTCTGAAACTCCCTTTGTGGGCAAAACCATTTATTTATTTGTTTCAACTGTTTTTAAAGCTGAACCTCTTTAAAGAGAAAATTGCCTTCAAGAGGATGCTATGATGTTTTAATTGTACTATTGTTAAACAGTTTTATTACTGTTACTACTACTACCACTATTATTATTATTATATGCATGGTTTAAATTGTTTAAATGTTGTTAATACAGTAGTTTACTTCTATTTGATATTTTAATGTAATATTTTTAACTATACAGTACTGCAACATCACATGGCCTAGCAGTATAATGCTGCAGCAAAGAAGACAAATAATATTTTAGCCTGAATTAATAGAACTGTAGTTTCTAAAACAAGGGAAATAATAGTCCCACTATATTCTGTATTAGTCTGGCCTCATTTGGAATATTGCATTCAATTCTGGGTACCTGGTTTTAGGAAGGATAAAGATAAGCTGGAGCAGATTCAGAGAACGGCATCAAGGATGATAAGAGGTATGGAGAACAAAACATATAAGGAAAAGTTGAGGAAGTTGGGCATGTTCAGCATGGTGAAGAGAAGACCTCAGAGGGACATGACTGCACTGTTTAAATATCCCAAAGGCTGCCACAGAGAGGAGGGGAGAGCCACAGGTTTGCGCTCTGCTGCTCTAAAGGGTAGGACAAGATCCAGTAATTTTAAGTTGCAGGAGGGTAATTCTTAATTGAAAATAAGAAGGAACTTTTTGACAGTAAGTGTGGTTCATCAATGGGAGCAGTTACCTAGAGTTGTAGTGTGGTCTTTTTTTCCAGACATCTTTAAAAAAAAAGTTGATAGCTACCTGCTGGGATGCTATAGGGGGTGTTTCTGCATTGAGAGTGAGTGGGTGGGTGTGGTGGAAGATGACCTAGGCTAGGAGTCCCAGTTTTGGGAAAAGGCAGGATATAAGTAAAGGGAGGAGGAAAAGGGGAATGAGGATGAGGATTATTTATTATATTTATTTATATTCCATATTTTCCCAGATTGGGAGTCGAGGCAACTTGAAAGAAATTTTTAACAAATTAAAATATAAACAGCTTAAAAGAAATTGCATCACAAGAAAGTTAAAAACAAAAATAAAGTATAGATCTTTGTGGGTTTTTCAGGCTATAAAGTATAAAAATAAAGTAAAAATAAAACATCAACAGCATTAAAAGGGTGGGCATTAAACACAATAAATATAAACAATACTGTGTGTTATGAAAGACTTTCTACCGGAACAATCAGCACCTTCAAAGTTTTGCCAAAACAAAAAAGTCTTCATCTACCTACAGAAGGATAGCAAGGTGCGCAACAGTCTCACCTCTCTAGGAAGGAATTTCCAAAGAGGTAGAGGAGATTATTCCTGCTGTGTTAGAAGCCAGAGTCTTATCTAGAGCAGCAATCTGTTCCCACAGTGACCAGAGATACCTAAAGAAATTAGTGCTATAGTTACTTTCCTGCTTGTATTCTCCACAAGTTAGTTCTGATGTGTACACTACATGATAGGTTAAATAGAATACATGTCTACAAAATGGAGTACCTGCATAGCTGTTTTTAAGTGACTTTACTTCATTGAATCATCCCATATTATTTTTAAAAATTTCTTCAGACACTCATGCATTCCAGGAATTAATTAGGTAGGATGACAACTGCAAGTGGAAACATCATTCCCAGCTCCTCTCTCCAATAACTTGGGGGAATTATTCAATATCATTCAAATAATGTGAATAAAAGAAGAATTAAGCACCAATGGTTACAAATGGTATCAGCAGGTATCATGACAATGACTGAAAAGCTTTTACAAAAGATGCAGGTAGTCTGAAAGCTATAAATTGAAATAGTAAATTACATTTAATTGGTGGGAACAATTTAAAAGACACTGATATATTCTGATGTCTGGTGCTATATTACCAGGTTCATCTGCCTAAAATGAACAAGTTTGAAATTGATTTTTGGATTATGTCCAAGCACTGTCTGTTGAATATTGTACAATTTGTCACAAGTATTTAGTGCATTGAGTCATGAGACATGGGGGTGAAGTAGTATCTAAAGGGGCGGAAAAACAACTTCCTCTGACTGTACACAGGATCTCATCCTAGAGTTACCAAAGGCTACTGGTTTATAATAAGTATGAACTATGATATCTTCCCTATTTCCTCCTTCAGCCATCTTCCACTCTCCTACAAATGTTAGGAGACCCCTTTTAACATGGGGCAAAAAATGAGGAGATGCTAGAAACCCACAATTCTATTAAACTACCTGATCTAATCCAATGATGGGTGCATCTGCAGTACACAATTAAAGCAGTTTGAATCTAGTCACGACTCTATCATTGAGAATCCTGGGAATAATAATAATAATAATAATAATAATAATAATAATAAATTTATTTATGTTTCCCCGCCTCTCCCGGTGGATCAAAGTGGGGTTACAGACTAAAAAAGCACAAAGTGTTTACATAAAAATTCAATTAAAAGCAGCTAAAAACAATGAAATATACAACATCATACAGTAACAATACCATCAACAAACAAGGCAGGGATCATACACAGACAGGGCAAGTCATTCATATCAGGAGGTATTCATATCAGGTGGGGAATGCTCAACTAAAAAGCTTGTAGGAGGAGCTAAAATAGTTGTAGGAGGAACTCTGTCTTCAATGCCAGAATTCTCTAATGCTCTAGTTTGGGGCAGTGCATAAGAGAATTCTACAAATCCAAGAATTGTATGCTATGGAGCCACAAGAGTTAAGATGACATGAAAGCACTGTAGTTGTGTGGTATGGATACACCTAATGCCTGTATGCTCATTTGAACACCCAGCATGTATCTCTTTCCCATTAATCTATCGTTATTAAAGAAATAGCAATTGTTCATCTAACATAAGAAAAATAGATATCATGTGTTGTTCACTGCCTGAGTCTGGATGTAATACTGTCCGCCCTATATCCAACCATCCATGGGTTGCAAATACCAACCCATCCAAATTCCTAGAGACAAACCTTGCCATTTTATATAAGAGAGACCATTTCACTACCCCCATTGCATATAATGGGACTTGAGCATCCATAGATTTTGATATTCATGGGGATTGGGGAATTGGGGCTGGAACCAAACCCACTGTAGTATAACATGGTTTTGTCTCTATGAAAATGAACCTTCACTCCTCTCAGAACTGAGTGTTCCCTCCATATCTCTCCCTATGTTGCTCTGGTACGGTTGCAAAGAAATTTAGACGCATCCACTTCTTGGCTTAAACTAACCACAATTGCTCAGTATATCTGAATGAGGTCAGTGCATAGTTAGTTCACACTATGGTCCAAAACACACTAAAACACAGTTTTAGACCTGGGTTAACTAGATTAATTGCCTTGGCTTCAATGCTACAGAATTCTGGGAACTGTATTTTTGTGAGACATTTAGCCTTCTTTGTCAGAGAACTCTGGTACCACAATAAACAATTCCCAGGATTCCCTAGCACTGAGCCAGGGCGGTTAAAGTGGTCTCAAACCAGATTATTTCTGCAGTGTGTTTTGGACCTCAGTTTACTGAAAGAAGTAACAGCCATATTGTGACTTCTTTGGCTTGTTCCAATAATCCAACAGTGTGCATAACTTGCAGGTGCTTCCAATCTCCTCCTTGTGGTCAAAACACAGAAGGGGGAGGGTACAGTAGGAAATCCCAAGATTCAGGGGCCTACTATCATAATGCAAAACTATTATTTGCACCTATGTTTGATTCCCTAATTAGTTCCTACCCAGCCATAGAGTTTGGCAGAATGAGTTACTCTTCATGGCACAATGAGAACAATTGTAATGGTAGAGTTGTAATGACTTCACCAACAGAAATAATTATGTATTGATTCCCTGGTTTATCATGGGGGAAATTATAGCCTTTACCATATTAACTGACTTTGCAAACATACTCTGAGAATGTCTATTTACAAAAGTCAAAAGATTTTCATAAACTATTCCTTTTCTGTATTAGGTTTCTATATCTTACTGCTTTAATGTAATAGTAAGAATGTTTTAATAGCAGCACCTTTGCAGAGCATCTTTTGAAATGAACTAAAAAGCAGAAGTGAGAAGACTGCCCTTAGATGTACATTTCTGTGCAGTGAAGACAGCATTGTTAAGATAAGGGGTTGTGTCAAAAGCTATTTTTAGATTCTCATATTTTGCCATCACTCTGTGAATTCCTAGAGCACATTATGGTCAAAAGGGAGATAGGCAAAATTTCTTCAGCACAGGTAATAGAAAATATTCCTATTTATAGTTGTGCACAGACAAGAAAAGAAAAAATATTCAAATAGATGATATTACTTAAGTTCTCAAATGATGGAGTTTGTAAAACTGAATTTTCAACACAGTTCATAAACTCTTCTAGAACATGGTCTCATAGCCTGAAAACCCCACAAAAACTATGGATGCCAGCTGTGAAAGCCTTTGACTTTACGTATCACCCCACTATAACTCCATTGGTTCCATTCTACAAAATCCTGGGGTTGGTGTCTTAGAGAGGGGCATTTAGAATGGACAGCAAAAGAAATCTAATACAGACTGGAATGCCGATTTCAATTATAGTTTCCCAAATTTAAGCCCTGGGAAATTTAAATAGTGGTTTCATAAGTTGTATAAAGTACATTAAAAAGTATATTTATAATATTTATAAAAAAAAAAAGCAGAAAGCTCTGTGTATTGTAGAGTTCATGTATGTTACAAAGAGTCTAGAGACAGCTTATTTCCAGACTGAATGCTAAGACAAGTATAAATAAAAATTTGAGAACATAAACAATGCTTCATGGATAATAAGCTCATAGCAGGCGCTACAGTACAGAACATCTGCAACAATCAGCTGGCTGAGGTAATCTGATGAAAGGGAGTCAAGAGCTATACAATCTTGATGTTTCATCACCTTTGGGAAGGAGACTGGTTGTTTATATAAAGGGACTGGACCAGATATGTCAGCTGATTAAGCTAGGAAAGATATAAAAGAAGGTGGGTGATGTAAGAAGTCAGACAACCGAAGTCTGTCGCCGGTGTAGAAGAATGCTACTGAAATCAGCTGCACTGTTCTGAACTGATAACCCAGACATTTTGGGAAGAGAGAAACATCTCAGCTCTCACGTAGGCCAGGCTACTTAGATATATTTCCCATTCTGATAGATACAGTAAGGCCTGCTGCTAGATGTAGCTATGTCCAAGTATTCCTTGGAGGCCTGTTTAAAGATATGTAGTTCCTCAACAGAATACAGTGAATTCCTTAATGTATAAATGGCTGAACTGTATGGTTTAATGTTGTAATCTTCTACTATTTATACTATATATTTTAAGTCTGTCTTACACAGTGTTCTGGATATTGCCAATTGTTCCACTGTGTGTGTGTGTCTCTCTCTCTGTATGTAATGATGCATGTTTTATTCTGGTTTTGCTTATTTTGATTGTTTAATCTTAATTTAACTTTTGTATCTTGTGGATTTAAAACTATAATTTTAATTCAAAATTGTTGTAAGCCACTTTGATTCCCGATCTGGAGAAAAGGCAAGTTAGAAATAAATAAATATAATAATGATAATAACAGTATAGCAGTAGTAAAAATAGTAGTAATACACAACCTAAATAGCTAGTGATCATATTGGCTGGAGGATTTAGGGACCTGTATTTATCCAAGCTCACTTCTTCCTATCTCTTGTACTGATCTGGTCATGGAGCTAGTGTTAATGGATATAATCATAGTCTGATAAGGAATTGCATTTTTTCCACTAGCTCCTGGGTTTACTGATTTTCACACATAATCTGATTCTGAAGAGTTGGAGGGAAGCACAAAAGGTTGAAAGATAACATGCAGGTGAGCAAGCACAACAAATCATAATAATGGATGGTTATACAAAGGGTGATGATTGCATAGACTCTTAGTGAGCATTCTGTTATTGACCTTTCTGTTTCTTCAGAAACCTAGGTATCCAATGATGGGAAGAAGTAGATCCACCTGCTGGTAATTTCCTATGATTTTCTAAAGATGCAATCCAAGTGGGAGAAAAAATAACAGATTCAGTAATAAATGCTGAAATTATTTCAGTAACTTTGGTGTGTCTGGCCACCTGCTCAATACACCAGAATAACAGAAATAATTTCAATTTAAATGTAAGAGAAATTAATAGATAGTTAAGCAACTCATAATGGTTATATTATGGGAAAATAATTTGCAAGGTATAGCATAGTATGAACAACTGTAACTTTGATGATATACCATTTCACATGTATTTCACATGTAGATTAGAATCAGTGATAAATTCTTTACTCAGCTGCCTTATTGATTAAATTCTCAAAGAAAAAAAAAGCAAATCACTGCCAAAAAAACCAACCCAACAATATCCACACTGTAATCTGAGAAGACTATGTACTGTGAAATGGAAAACTGCAATTCTTTTTCCAACAAAATCAATGGATGCTTGCATTCTGTCTGATTTTTTTAAAAAAATTAAATTTCACCATGAAATATGATGACATGGATGAAATACATTTTTAAAAATTGTAAAAAAAAGTCACATGACCAAAGTAGTTGATTTAACATTAAGCCCATCTACATTCAAACATAATATATACAACACTGTGCTTCTGCAGTGATATTGTTGGCAGCAAAGTCTTTGGGCCCAAACAGACAGGCCAAAATAAAGCTGCTTTGGGTCACTTTGGAGGTATGCTGTTTAAATGATGCATGCATTCTAAGAGGCCGGAAGCCATGCCAAAGTCATGCTCCAGTCCTAAGGACTGGAGCGCAGCTTTGACACAGCTTCTGGCCTCTTAAGATGCATGTGTAATTTAAATAGCATACCTGCAAAGTGACCTGAGGCAGCTTTATTTTGGCCTGTCTGTTCATGCCCTTTGATATCCAAAAACTGCTTAAATTGGTATGAAGCCACAAAATCTTAATTAAAAAATCTAGCTGCTCAGTGCAAGGGTGAAGCGGGGATTTCTACATTTGTAATCCAACTTCTGTGAGAGTAGGAAATACCTGTATGACTAAGGGAAAAAAACCTTACTCTAGACAGTAGTAGTCATGTTAGCAGGAACCCCACAGGTAGATAATGGGTACAAGTGCACCCTCTCCCCAGCAAATGATATTCAGAGGCATTCTATCTCTGATATTGCAGGTGACATGTAGCCATCCTGACTGGTAGTTACTGATGGTCCTAAACTCAGTCTAATTCTCATGAATTCACCTAATTTCTTTTTGTTATCCATTTTGGCAGCCAAAATTACATTTTATAGCAGTATATTCCACATTTTAACTGCTGTGTGCTATGGCAAACATTTACTTCAATCACATTTCAAGGACTGCTAAATATATTTTTCATTTGTTTTAAAGATCATTTGCATTTTTAAAAACATTTGAAACATCCACTTGGGTGAACAGAGCCTTCCTGCTCTCCACCCACATCAACAATGTCACATCCACTAGTGTGGGTGAACACTGAGAGATGAATTACAGTAACTGACCCTGCCAAGAAACTAGCCCAAACCACTATTTATGTATATACATTTGCAGATGGATAAACACATGTAATCTGTGTTTGCATGTGTGTATATATCTGTGTGTATATACAGTAAATGCAAACACAGTCCACAGGGCTGAATCACAGGAATTCTGATTGCATCCATGAAAATGGAGTTTGGTAGAGGGGCACCTCATTATCTCTTTTTTCTAAGGGATCCTGCGAAGAAATAGCCTAGTGCTTTTTGCTTGGGTTACCAATCCAGTTCCTACAACTGTTGTAATAAAACACCATCTGTCCAATTTCTTTTCAGAATCATGCTGTAGCTTCCACCATGAATCCCAGAGAGACTCCAGCAAGCCAAATATTTATCCTTTGACCTTCTGTATCTGAACAGGTAATTGGAAAAAACAAAACTACATGGATAGAAGGGAGAGAAACCTAAGCAAAATTCCTCAGAGAGCCTTCACCTATATTATTTTATTAGAAATGCAAAGTGGTATCTGGGAAATTGCTGCATGTCTTAAAACCAAATCCAAATAAGTGTGTGCGTTGGAGATTCCTTACTAACGATAATTTTTACAATAAAACAGAGGTTTTCACCAAGGAGAGAATAAATAGTAGAACTGGTGTGAGGTGGCAGTAGTATGGTATGCACCAAGTGACACCCAGAAGAGGGATGACGCAAGGTGAGCCCCCTCCCTGTGCCATCTCCGCACACTGCCATGTGTCCCCACATGCATCCCCAGTACCCGCACATGCTACTGTCCCTGTGCGCTGCTCTCTGTCCCCATCCGCACTTCTCATCTTTTCCTCATCAGGAAAAGGATGAGGCAGCATAAGGGCAGGGAGTTCATGCTTCCCTGGAAGCCCTGTCCCTGGAATCCCCATCCCTCATCAGGTGACAGCAGGTGCGAGGATGCCACTGCTGGTGTGTGAGGTGGAGATCCCTTGCTAACAATATTTTTCACACGAAAAAGTTTACTTCCAAGCAGAGAGTAAAAATGGTGGACTATCATATCATATTGATTCATACATTAAGACTGCAATCCTGCACACACATACCTCACAGTAAGTCCCACTGATCTATTTGGGGCTTCCTTCTGGGTAGAGATGCACAGCATTGGGCTGCACAGGGCTTCCTCAGAATTCTGAAGTAGACAGATTTAGATGTTACCTAACTAATATTAGCCATTGATGGTCCTGACTTTTGTGAAATTATTTAATCTAGTTTTAGTCATTCAGGTTGGCAGCCGCAACTATTTTTCTCAGCACATTTTACTTTTGTTTATTTTCAGTATTTTTTAAAACATCCCTGAAGCTGAATAATTTATTTCTAGCAGAATACAAACAAGCTTAATAGAGGAAAGAAATGCACACTGCAGCACTACGGAAAAACTAACTGTGGTGGTGGTGGGTCTACTTTACATGATATTATGATTATTATGTTATTCTGATTTATGAAGCAGGAATATGTGATGTGTTGTTTCAAACAATTTCCAACTTATGTAACTCTAAAGTAAACCTATCATAGGATTTTCTTGGCAAGATTTGTCCAGAGGTTTGCCATTGCCTTTCTCTGAGGCTGAGATTTACCCAAGGTCACCCAGTGAATTTCTGTAGCTGAATGGGGATATGAACCCTAGTCTTCTGGAGTCCTAATCTAATATTCCCACCACTATATCATGTTGGTTCTCATGCATAGCCAGCAATATCCCATTTTATCCCATTTTTACAATAAAAATATGTGTATGCGTATTCTTGTAGCACATTTGAGATTAACTGTGCCAAGTATCACCATTGCTACAAGATCTCTTTGCGTACTGATATTCCAGACTAACCTGGCTATGTCGCTGATTCAGCACTTCAGTGCTGTCAGACCAGTTCATCATATCAAACAGACAAAACAAAAATAAGCCAAAGATGTGCTTTCAAGAGAACAGAAACACACACTTACAGTAATTTGGGCAAAGTTAATTTCCATTCCAAAATTATGACTGTGTCCAATACGACAAGCAATCCCTGAAAAAATAAGTTTATAATTTTTATAATCCAGTGCACTGAGAAAACAATCATTCTAACTATGGCGGCTATGAACTGCACGCTGCTATTTAATACATAGATTAGTGAAGCATGTACAGAAAGGAACACTGATAATTTTACAGTGTTTCATGGGCTTTAAGTATTTTATCGCTCCACCATTTATTAATGCTCTCAGTCAACTATAGAAAGAAATCATAGGATGTAGTCATCTGAATGGAACAATCATTTATCGAATGAAATTATAAGCAGAGTGTATTGCAAATTGTGGTTACATTGTTCTGTGGCTATGTAAACGCAAAACAGGCCACAACTACATAGATCTATGAGTCCTAAGGGCAATGGTTCCTGTACTAACCACATAGGTAACTAATAAATCAGCCATTCCAAGCTCTAAAATTCAAATACCTTAACAGATTTTAGTCCTTTTGTAAAACTGTTTGCAAATCACATTAACATGTCCTTTTTTATTTTGATAAAAAAATTCACTTGGGTTTTTTGACTCTTCCACAAAGGCTTTTGTTATTATTAATTAGGGGTAAAATTAACTGGTGACCTGACAAAACAGAATTCCTTTTCATTGTGTAGCTCTTTTGTCTTTGCTCTCCACACCACCTTATTAGCTTTTATTATTGTGCAAATGGTATTAAAAATTAGTTCTCCTTATCATGGACTAAGGGGAAAAGCACCAAAGAGTATTACATTTATGAGCATCATTTACAATGCAGGTTTAATGCATTTCTTATTATATAAAATAAGTGAGCTTGAGTGTGCTATTTCAATTATGATTACAACTTGTCAACTGCTGTATGATACACTAGGCACATTCCAGGTACAAATCAAAAATGCATTGAGCCACACAATGCATGTGTTGCCTTCTTATCTGTCAGTAAGTTAAATGAATATTCTGCAAAACACTGATTCACTGCCCAGCAGAAGGGGTGTGTGTGTGTGTGTGTGTGTGTGTGTGTGTGTGTGTGTGTGACATGTTCTTCAGCAACCTTTTCTAACATACACATACTATTTTTCAAAGAACAAACAGGACTTTCCTTCTTCCTCCTCCTTCCCCATCCTAAAAGTATAAACAGAGTGTGGAATACTAGATCTGCAAAGAAAAAAAACCCAGTAATGCTAAATGTTAAAAATTGGGAAATTAATTCACTAGCATACACATAAATGATTGAAATAATTTGATTCAGTAAGTTATCATTAATTAACTTAATAACTGTAACTTTAGTGTTGTCCCAAGTCATGACATGTAAAGACAATGGTACAGAGGCTACCACTGTTGACTCCAACCACAGAAAGACTATAATTGCTCTTCTACCATAAAGATCCACGTAGGGGATAGGCTACCTGCCATGGGGACATGCTAAGCAAACAGATCATTCTTTCCCAAGCCAATCTCCACCCAAAACTCACTTTTTTCATTTTTTCTATACTTCGGCAAACATTTTCTGCTCCATAAGTCCAATGATCTGAGCTGAGCTGAGCTGCAAAAAATGATCTTCCTCCTCCTCCCTGCTGTTTTCATAAAGAAATCACACAGATTACTCAGACTAATACACAGCTATGTGGGGGAAAATCCTCTAGTTCTAATGGTCTTCTCCTGTAGCAGCAAGCCTCTCTGTTTTAAAGAACATGACAGAGGGAAGGACACCCACCCTAATATATTTTGTCATCCAAATCCATTAAAGCATTTCTTTCATAGCAGTGTTAATTCCACAAGGCAGTCTAGAACAGTGTTGGTGAACCTTTTCCAGACCGAGTGCCCAAACTGCAACCCAGGCCCCACTTATTTATTGCAAAGTGCCACGTCCCTCTGGCTTTCTAGTATGAAACTGGCAAACTCTATGCTAGGGAGAGAGCATGTGTGCCCACAGAGAGGGCTCTGAGTGCCACCTCTGGCACGCGTGCCATAGGTTTGCCATCACTGGTCTAGAACATGGTTTTTAAAACAATGTATAGATAAAAATAGGTACAAATAGTATGGATTAAAAAGTTATAGCACAATCCTTACTAAAAGACACCTCATGTTAGCATTTGCAGAAGCCTCATTTTTGGGAGGCACCAGTATATGCAGTGACAAATAAACATATCCCTATCATTTAGAAGCCACCCCCTCCTCTCCTGAGACTACCAGATCTGAAACAGAAGTGAAAAGTCATTTTGTTTCTGCAGAAGGCTGGTGGTTAGGGTGGTTGAATAGCCTTTAAATATAAAATAAAAAAATCAAGGCTTTGCAGGGCACTATTTGCAATTGTTTGGGGGGATGGAGGTGTATCCCACTGAGTTCAAAAGGAGAATGAAAATGGCCCTCAGATCCTCATAAGTTGTCTATCCAAGTAGTAAAGGATGGGCAACTCATCCAGTGTCCCTCCTGACATTCCCAAGTTTAGGCACAGAAAAATTTCAAATGACTGCAAATGCCACAAGGGAAAGACATCACTCATTTAGAGAGGAAGGATATCAAAATAATGAGATTGCCACCCACTGTAGATTTACAAAGACATCAACTTCATATATATTACTCTGCCAGTATAAACCACTTGGTTTGCTGACTGCAGCCACAGTTTATTCTGTTTTTTAATTCCAGTGTTTTAGACAACACAAATATTCAGGGATTCTGAGCGACTAAGACAGAAAGGAATATTGAGCTATAACAAAAAGAGAAAAAGAAACACATAAGACAATGCATGTATACCCAAGTATATTGGGCATATTGATAAATGTTCACAAACTCATATTCACCATTTTGAATTATTCTGAGAAACAATACAACTCCTTCTGAAGACCAAACAAACAACTATACGAAATGAAGGCTTGATGACCCAGCTCTGTTATTTTCAGACAAGAGGGAAAAAATGTGACATCTTAATTCTCTGGCATCTGTTACTGTCTAGCACTTTGCTGCCTCCCTGCACCCCAACTCAAAGAATTTTAATTTTCCAAGGCAAATCACACCTTTCCTTCTCTAAATTATTCAGGTTACTTTACAGCTCCCTCTACCATCACCTTTCAAATAAAGGAGGAGCACACAAGAAGCTATACTTTGTTTCATAACATTTCCCTGAAGATGAAGATAATGCTGATTTGGTTTTATCTGGCTTTCTGCTGTTCTTCATATGATCGCACTGTTCATGATACAGCTTGATGATATCAGCATAGCTTTCACCAGTATTCTCTGGAGCCTGTTCACTGAGTTTTATAAGTTATTAAACTCTTCGTACTCAAATGAGGCAATTCTCATTTGTAAATCCTTTTGAACTGCATGTGTTGCATATTTACTGTCACAGTAGTAATGATTAAAACAATTCCATTAAAGATACCTTACCAAAATAAGCCTTACATGTACAGAGAGGAGAAAACACTACTGCATTGTTAAGATTCTGCCAAAGGGGAAAAGGAAAAGCTTTAGCAGGCTCAAACTAGAAAATATAACACAAGCATGTCCAGTTACACTAGGAATATGGGAAGCTGCCTTATATCTGATCAGACTACTTTTCCATTTGGCCCAGTACTGTCTACTCTGACTAGCAGGGGCCCTCCAAGATTTCAGGTGGAGGTCTTCCAACTGATCATGGTCACTAGTGCTGCCAGGGGTACCAAGCCTGGGACCTTCTCCATAAGCAAGATGTAATCTACCACTGAGCAACAGTTCCGTGCTCTTTTTCATTTCTATACACTATAGTGACAAATTATACCATCATGATGTTGTTGCATGCCTTCATGTTGCTTCCAACATATGGCAACTCTAAGGCAAACCTATCATGGAATTTTCCTGGCAGAATTTATTCAGAAGTTATGATTCTTTCTCTCAGGCTGAGAGAGTGTGACTTGCCAAAGGTCATCCAGTGTGTTTTCATTGCTGAGCAGGGATTTGAACCCAAAGCTTTCTGATGCTCAAACCACTACATGATGCTGGCTCCATCATACCAGTGTACACTGCAGTAAATTCAGAGCTAAAGCTTTCCTAACAGATGGCTTTTCAGCCTTCACTTGAAAGCTTTCAGTGAAGTAGAATCCATCATCCTTCTCTACATATTGTCAAACTTGTGTTACCATCAAGAGATATCCCATGGATGCTCAACTGAAATCCACTCTCCTTTAGCTTAAGCCCATTAGTTCTAGTGCTGCCCTGTGGAGTCTTTAGCCTCTTCTCTGTGACAGTCCTTCCAAGGTGAAGAGTGCTATTATGATGAAGATCAGTCTTGCCAAAACTGAAGAAGCCATTTGTGATAGAAATACAGGTTGCCATACCATAGTATAATCCTGTAAAATAATCCTTTAAATGTCTTTCAACTCTGGATCAAAAGGTTAACATTTCTAGAGTAGCCTGAACATTTGAAACTATTGTATATATTCATGTATATGTCTAGAAATTTTAGTCAAAAATTGGCCAAAAACCCCCTGAGTGCACGTATCCACAGATTAATGTAAAGTACTGTACTTTAACTCTTCTTTAAAAAGAAACCATCCCCTGATGAAAGGCAAGAGTGTAATCTGTCCTGGAAGCACTGACACCACTCTACTCTCTCACCCATCCAGCCTTTAGTGTGAGTGCAAACAGTTATGCCTGCTGGAATTTTGTAATTTCTTTGGCATTGTTTTCCTTTGCTTCATCCTTTGGATCCTTTGTTACATGCCCCTAAGTTTTCCCCTTAACTTATCCACAGGTCATATCAAAATTCATCATTTTTGTCCCAAAACCTGTTCTCGACTTATACATGAGGGCAAGTTATAGCTGAATATATATGGTACTTTTCTTCTGTCATTATTCTAACAGCTACAGCCCGTACTCCTATTCAATTTATGAACCAGTTTTTAGGTGGCTGTCTTTCTTCCTGCTCTTTTCATGTGTTTAATGTACTTGTTAACCTCGAAATGCTTGTGATTTGTTCTGCTCCAGACAGAATTGGATGTCATGTTGGATCCAGCAGCTTATCTTTATAAAGAAATACGGTAGGCTTCACTGACTTGATTAGTTTTGTTGTTTTGTACAGTTTCCATGAACATCATATGTATCTTACAGTGCAACTAAGACAGAGAAAAGTGGTTGATTTTCACCAGGGACTACACCAAATATATGAAACCCAGGGCATGCCTACACCTGAGTAAATTAGTGTTTTTAAACTCACTGAGGCTGTGTTTCTAATGCAAAAGGGTTTTGTATATGGGAAACTTGTTGCCTATTTGCTCATCATTTCAAAATCTATTTTAGCATACAAATCCAGCAATTAAATGAACATACATGTATCATCAAGAATATCAAGAATGCCTAAACATTTCATCAGACATTATTCAATAATGGCAACTAATTCTTTAACAATTTCAACAGAATGTAAACTAGCTGGTTTGAGACTCAAGATACACCCAACCTAAAAAAATTAAAATAAAAATCTTAATCTATCTGGCATATAGGAATGGACATGCTGCATAGGAATGTATCATATTGTCCAACTTAAAACTCAGGCAGAAATTTTACATTCATAAACCCAAGTTTTTTTTATCAGAACTGAACCACAGACACTCAATGAGCAAAAAACTAGGATCCAGAGTCATGGGAAAAAATATCACAAACTAGATGTTGGGATACAGTTAATCCTGTTACTGCCCTGGCTATGGAAAGTCTCAGCCTAAACAGGAAAAATGTGTAGCCCTTCCTTGTTGAGAAAATGAACTCATTTCATGTAGTCATGGAACCCTTTAATGCCAATGAGTAACTCCCCCCCCCCCACCAATTGCTTATCCTACACTACAACAGTAAAGAAGACTTAGCAGTAAATAATTCTGTGTAATTCTTGATAATACTTTCTCTTGCCAAACATTGTTAGTTTTCTGGCATCCTTAACACCACAATACTTGGAGAAGAGTTATGCTTTCCCTGTAGATCAGGAAAGTTACCTTCCAGAGAAATGGAAACATGGGGCAGAATTTGGTCTCTTCTGAAAATGTATGGCTGATCATTTCCATTTACTTCAAAGATAGTTACTCTTTGTCCTCTTGAACTTTGTCCTCTTTAAAAAAAGGATCACAGAGACCATGCAAAAGATGAAGCTAAATATGACCAGGCATCAAATATCATGCTAATATGCGCTACCTAACATGGATTAACTTTAATGCACATTCCCTTGGGTCATATCAACACTCAGAGAGCTTTATAGGTCACTAAACTAAAAGGCATAGCAGCTCTCTTCTTTGACATGGAGGTAGTTCATTAAGTAGTTTGCTTGGCTTCCATCTTTTAAAAACCTTATCATGCTTAGAACAGATGTTTCCATGACCATTTAAGTTATACTGACCTTAAATAGTGCTAACTGATGCTCATAGTGATTTTTTTAATGTTGTTGTAAGATGAAAAGTAAATCAGGAAATTAAACTTAATGGAGTTTGTGTTTGTTTGTTTTTAATCCCTTAATTGTAGCATAAGAGAAGACAATGCATCCAACACAAGTCCTATGTGAAGGTACAGGTTAGGAATGATAACATACAAGCGTGCTGTCAAAAGATTGTCAGTTCTGATTTTTCTGAAATATATGTGTCTGGAACAGGCCAGATTTATCAGGAAAAAAAATCTGTGGCTTATTTGAGATGATTAAGCCTTTCTTGTGAAGAATATTCTGTTCCAAGTAGCAGTTATGATGAACAGCCTGCCAAGTGCAGATACATTTACAAAACCAATATAAAATATTATCATGTGTTGCCAATTACTGTATTTTAAATTATCCTGTTTACCTCAGTCATGAGCAAAACTATTAGAAATGGTATATTAAAAAGGTAATTTCCTCTCAGTACATATATTTACAGTGGCTTCTTCAGCTGTTCTCTGGATATGTTTGGAACAAAGAGAGTGGCAGTTTTCTGTTTGCAGTTTTCTGTTGTTTGCAAACTTGTCACTGACATTCTTGCAACCAATTTCCAAAACAATGCAGAAAAAAGTTTTTGGTGCAGTAATACATTTTTAAAAACATTTATTTGTGGAGAATAGCTCGCATGAATATAATCAGATAATTAGTTTTCACTGCATTATCTTTGGAAGGAAGAGGACAAATGGAATACTAGGTCTTATTTTTAAAAGAATGCGTATAGAAATTACTTTTCAAAACATGGGTTGTATCTTGTCTAGATTCACATTCCTAACTCATTTAATGAAATGCATAATTAATTGGTAAATGTTGGATTCAACATTAGCCCTGAACAGCTTCAATGGGGATTTGGTTTTAAAAATCAAGAGCATAAGACAGAATCTAAATACACGGAACATAGGAGGGCAGGGCAGGATCAGAAATCCCAATTTTTTTTTATCGCTTTCATTCATCTGGTGAAATTAGATGTAGGAGGCTCTGGATGTCACTAGAACCATGCCATTACATGAGCCTAAGTTAACCCTTAGGCATGAAGCAGCTTGAATAGAGAAAGAAGTAAATACGCCATACTAGAGCACTGCTATATTGTTGTCATTGTTTGTCTTCATTTCCAACTTATGGCAACCCTAAGGCAAACCTATCACTGAGTTTTTTGGGCAAGATTTGATCAAAGGGTGTTTGCCTTTGTCTTCTTCTGAGGCTGAGAGAATGTGACTTGACCAGGATCAACCAGTGGATTTCTATGACTGAATGGGGATCTGAATCCTGGATTCAAGAGTGATATTTCAATGCTCAAAGCCCTATGCCATACTCACTCTTGGGTGTGACATGGTAATGGTGAAATAGAATTCAGCTTCCAACCCCACTGCCACAACCCAAAAAAGCACATTCAACTATCAGTTCAATATTCTATTTTCCATGGATCATAGTTGTACAATTTGTTTTTTATTTTTAAATTTATTTTGTGTCACCTTTCCAAGAAAACAATAATGCTCAAAACAGTTAACATCACTAAAAACATTTCAGCAATAAAACCATTAAAGCCATCACAACAATAATAAAAACAAAGGGCCAAAGAATCCCTGCTTACCCATGGAAACCCACTGGGTGACCTTGAGCAAGGCACAATCTCTCAGAAGAAGGCAAAGACAAACTCTTTCCGAAAAAATATTACCAAGAAAACTCTGTAATAGGCTCACCTTAGGGTAACCATAAGTCAGAAAAACTTGAAGGCATACCACACACTTATACAAAAAGATGTGTCTTCACAAATTCCTTTAAAGTAACTAGAGTGGGAACTGATTACAATTCCAAATAGAGTGGATTCTAAACTCAGCATACCTTACTCTAAATTATTGTTACAGTCATGTCCTTTAAAAAAAAAATGAATGTGTGTGAGTATAATGCATAATACCGTATATACTCAACCATAAGTCAACTTCATGTATAAGTCGAGGGCAAGTTTTGGGGCCAAAATTATGGATTTTGATATGACCCATGGATAAGTCGAGGGCAAAATCCAGAGACATGTAACAAAGGAAGTAAAGGATGATGCAAAGGAAAAGGATGCCAAAGAAAATTCTGTCAGGCCATAACTATTTGTGCCCATCCTAAAGGCTGGATGGATGAAAGAGCAGAGGAGATCCATGCTTCTTTTTGGTGCCCCCAGGATGAACTAAGCTCTTGCCTTTTTACAGCGCGCCCGCTCCATACGTGGGTGCGTCATACGCACCTTCTGGTTTACGCGGAAGTCACACAGCTATTAATTGAATGGCACACGGGCGTGCTGCACTGCCACAAGCACACGTCCCATTCATTTCAATGGGGATCAAGTATAGGCAGAATTCACCTTATGCGGGGGGGCTCCCCTGTGTAAGGCGCAACTCCACTGTACCACTCTATTCAGGGAAAGTTTATGGCATATGTGTGTGTGTGTGTGTGTGTGTGTGTGTGTGTGTGACTTTACATGAGTATATACAGTAAGTATAATGCATTTTTCCAAGAAACCTCAATGCTTGGAAATTCTTCTTTTAAAAAGTACTGGTTCAGAACAGAGAAACCATAAATGAATTGCTCTAAGAAATTTGCATATTGGTGCAAATAAAAAGCTTCATAGAACTTGAAAACAATTTGACAGAAAGAAATTTGTGCATAATCTTCATAACCAACTTGGATGGTCAAGGTTCAAAACAAAAAAATGCAGATAACTTACAGTAGAGGAGACATTCACAGAACTAATTCCTATTTAGAAAATACTGTGTGTGAGCTGATATAATTTGTAATGTTTTCTGAACAACTCTTATCTACTAGACCATGTTGGGACAAGCATTTTCTCACAATATTGTATAATTCTATGCTTCTGAGGTGTCCTAATAGTAGAGTGAAACAGCTAAACTCTTTTGGGAGATTCTACTTGTTTCCTATTAGTCACATTCTTACAACATTAAACATCACACTATTTTAGAGGTCTTGCTATAGCAGAAATGACACATTGCTCTTTTAGCGATTCCAGATTTGCATATATATGTGGACAGATACAGAAACATGCATGACAGTTACAGTTACAGGTTTGTTGCAGAAAATACTGGTGAGAACTGGGAGGCACTTTTCTTTTACAAAACATGGCAGATCAGAGCCAAAGCAATGGTCACAAAAAGGAAAATACTGTACAATGTGATAAACCCAAGCATTATTTACATCAATTGTATATTTTCATTTGGAATTCATAACATTCTTTGCATCTGCCTGAACTAGGGTATAAAGGGAGGCATGGCACACACTGGGAAATTCCAACATCTCACCTACATACACAAAAATATATACTGAAGAGAACAAAGAACTTGTTTTATTGTGTTTGTTGCAGCCCTTGGATACCATAAATAAAATATTTTATTTTCAAACTGAAAGGTCTGCAACCCTCTGACCTCATGTGAACCATTTCCATAAAACAGAAGTGCCTTGAAATTTCAATTCAGTCTGAAGTTCTTGAAAACATTTTAGTTAGTTCATCTGATTTATGTTTGACTATTCTACTTTCTGCTTCATATACTTTCAGTGCTTGTGAATTATATCTCACAGCTGGTATGCCAATATATCCTCAAACAGAGGGTTGTTTCATGACTCAAGATCTATCAGTGTTTAAAACTCTTCCAGTCCAGACAAAGTTCTCCTGCCCCAGGATGGCCAAGCTCTAAACTCCTGTTAAATCATGCAGTTACCTTTGCATATAATTACTTCAAAATTTCACTTGAAAATGAATTTTAAAAGTAACTTACATTTGGACACAAGCCATCTATAATATTTACTATAGCCAGATCATTTAAAACATCAGATACATGCTAGGCCAAGATCCTAAACACTGCAAATTTACACTGGATCCCACAGTTGCAGAACTCATTCTATAATTTACACCATGGTCTTGAGCTGTCCCTTTTGTATAACAGCCCATTTGCTCCTCACTTACCAAGTCACTTACTACTTACCAAATCAATAGTGAAAGGGTGGTATATCTGTGAAGATTATCACACGGGAGGGACAGCATCTTTCTCCTGTCCTTAAACTCAGCTAATCATGTGATCAAGGGCCAAATATTATCACACTCGCACACACTTCTGCTATCCCTCTCCCATGGGTAAAGTATCATGGAGTTCCCGTTAATACCAAATGACAGCTCCATGACACTTTACCCATGGGAGAACAATGGCAGAAGCACGTGGGAGTGTGATTCCTGATCACGCAATTAGCCGAGTTGAAGGACAGCAAAAGGATGCTGTCCCTCCCATGTGATGATCTCCTGTGTGTAAAACTATTGGTGAAACTAGGGGGTGCATTTATGAAATCTCTAAGAAAGTAAACCTACTTGCACATCTATTTTTACTCTACCATAGTTCTCCAACAGGATTCTACACTTCTTTTCAGATCCACTGATGAAATGCTATGGCCCTCATGCATTATGAGCACCTACATATAAGTCCAGAGTACAAACCTATGAAAGCTAAACTGTTGTATCAGAAAATGTGGTGAGGTGTTTGGTGTCATAGCTTTACAATGGCATTACCTTCATTAGGGCAAATCAGAAAATAGTCTGCGGACTATTAAGACTCTAATTTACTCTACATGGATCTGCCCTTGAACATCTTAGAAGTTGAAGCTAGTGCAAAACACAGCAGCTCAACTGCTGACTCGAATATGATAAAATCATCATATAATGACAGTCTTAGAAAAAACATGCTGGCTGCCAATATAGTTTGGGTCTAGTGTTGTAGTTCAAAGAAGTGCTAGCAGAGACTTCTGAGTGCCTCATCAAAATGTAAATCCCAGAATTCCATAAAATGAAACTATTATAGTTGATGTGGTATCAAATAGCTATAACTATATAGTGCAGATACATGCTATTAAAAATAATAAGTCTTCTACTATTACATCCTGTCATGCTTAAGTATACCCAAAGTGCACAGGTCACCCCACTACAGATCTGCAATTATATCATCATGGTTTTATCTATTGAATATCTTTGCTTTGCTTTTTCCTCAAATTCCTCCAAAAACATCTTGTGCTGTACCACTTAAAAAACTGAGTGCTTAACTAACATCATTTTCTCTTCTCTTCAGAGCAGGTTTCTTACTCAACAAAGGGAAAGCAACAACTTTTTCAAAAACTACATTTGAACTAAATGGGTTTCAAGACATCAATCTGCTATTGTGGCAAACGAATCTCTAAGGTTATGCAAGAGAAGCAACCGAATGCAATGAAAAAATATATTAAAAGTCTCAATTTGCCATTTAGACACTTTTCAAACAAAGGTTGTGCCTTCCCTTCACACAATAGAGGCACTGGAGAATCATCCTAATTGGCTTCTGCTTTGTGTGAGCTAAATATATTTCCTCCTTAGCTGGAAAAATAATCTACTTTTTTTTAATTTGTAAAAGCAGAAATGCTTTTAATACACATGGGAAATAAAACTTAATAGACACCAGCAATGAAGCTGATTTTGAGACGTCTCTATTGCAGTGGACAAAAAAGTCATTCAGATCTCTTCTCCTTTACCACAAACTCAAGCAACAGCCAGCAGACAGTCACCATTCTAACCCCTAGATCGAGGGTGATGGGGTGCACAGTCTGGGGGTGATGCTGCTGATCATGGGGGAGGACAGAAGGGGCCACACATGCATGTGCTGTACCAATGGGACTGGCAATGTGTAGCAGAGGTGGCAAGGGGGATATGGAAAGTGGCCCAGAGAACAGCATGGAGACCAGGAGGGAGCATGGTATGCAGATGACACTGAAGGCAGCACATGGGCAACAGCGCTGGAACCTGTGATGACAAGGGGAAACTCTAAGAAGAGGCCTGGAAGGCAGCATGGAGGATGAGGAGTGCAATGTGGAGTAGGGGCAGCGTAGTGAGGGAGGCAAGAAGGGGAGTGGGGGAAATAAAATAGGATAAAGAGATAGCAACAGGAAGAGAGGGGAGACAAAGGAGGATAGAGGAAGGGAGCCATGGAACATGTGAAGGTAGAAGGGAGGGAGAGGGGAGGGAAGGAGGTCCCTAGGTCCTCACTTACCTGGCCAGGCAGGCCATGTGGACCTAAACAGGACAAAAAACACAATGCAAGCCAATAATCTCCAGACACCAAAAATGCAAGGACTATACATAGGCCTGCTAGAAATCCCATACAGTTACGTGAGATCTGAAGTCTCACAAGACTTTGAACAAGTTCTTGCCAGTTCTCATGCCTAATATCATGCCTTAACCCCAGGTCTACACCAAGCAGCAGCTCAGCCAGTGCTGGAAACAACAGTGCCACCCTTTGGGAGCTCAAAACAACATGACTCCTCCACAAAGGCATCAGGAGTAAGCCTTCTGTCCATTCATGAGACCATGGAAAACACATGGAGCCACTACATCTATCACCATTCTCCTTGGTACTCCAGAAAGATAAGAGAGTAGAGTAATACTGACTTGGGTATAGGGATTGTTTTTTTCTTGGATTTTATTGTAACTTTGATATATTTTATTGTTTTAACCCACCCAGATTCTCTGTAATAGGGTGGGCTAGAAATAAATCTTTGTTATTATTATTATAGTTTTTATATTGTATTTTGTTTTTTGAAGGCCACAGTCAGGAAAGATGGTATAAAAATCAATACAATGTGGGTGCCTACTACTGACTGATCAGATTAAAAATCCATGGAAAGGTAGTAAGTGTATAAGCATCCAGAGATATACAGTATGTGGGGTCCAGGAATATGTGGGTATTACATAGAGGAATTACATTTGTCTATGATTTCATAGGCCCTCCTCTCATATGGAGGTTTGTAATGAGGCCACTCAGGAAAGAAGCAACCAGGTGAAAAACTTTAGGATGAATTTTTATCATGAATGCAATGAATCAATGCTCTGGGCTGGCAAGTTTGGTACCTTACATGCCAGGTGTCCTACTTTGCTTTAGTCCTAAAATAGCAAAATTCTACAACTTAATATCAAAACTGATCATGGAACTCTGGCTTTGCTTCGTGAACAAAGATTCAGGAAGGACTCATCCCGCGCTTTGTTCAAGTGCGTTGGTAACTAAAAAGGCCAATCCGGGACAAACAGGTCCGGTTGCAGAAAGCACAGTGGAAGGTCTCCTTGGGTGATGTTTCCGGTTTGTGGTTCTTTCTGCGTTGTTGTTTCTCTTCAAGACTCGTTCGCCGTGAGCTTTTGAAAAAGGCTGCAGCATCAAGGATAGTGCGTCTCCATGCCTCCCGATGTGAGGCCAGGGCGGACCACTGTTCATGATCAATTTGGCCAAGCCTGAGATGGCCAAGCCTGATCATGGAACACAAGACAGTAAAATATCCTATGATTAAGTAGGCTCAAAGTATTGGACTTTCGATAAATCTGGAACATTGGGAGAAATTATGTAACAAGAAAATGAAATTCATGTGCTGTTATGATTTAAAAGAAAATTATTATAAAATGTTTTTCAGCTGGCATTTGACACCTAAGAAAATAGCCAAATTGTATAAGACAAAGGAGGGAAAATGTTGGAAGTGCAAAGAAAAATCTGGATCCTTTTTTCATATGTGGTGGCTCTGCCATAAAGCAGAAACTTATTGGGCCAAAATTTATATATTGATAACAAAGGTTTTGGATGTAGATTTTCCAATGACACCTGGAATGTATTTACTGATTATGTTATACTGTATAGCCTAGATGCAAATATTGAAAAAACATATTGGAGAACTGTTATACATGGTTACAGCAGGTAGACTTATTTATGCTCAAAATTGAGAGAAGGAATACTGTTGGTTGAAGATTGGTTAATTAAGTTATATGGAATGATAGATAAACTAATAGTTTTGATAAAACTGCAAGAGGAAGAGTGGCAGGATATGATCTTGTTTTGGCAGGAAAGACAGGAGAAACTGCACTGGGTTTTTCAAGATAAGGCTCAACATAATATGGTTGTTCCAAATTTTTGATGAATAAAGTGATGAATATTCCTACAAGAATAATGTAGGATGCCACTTTACATGAAGCAACAATCCTAATACAGGGGTGAAGAAAAACAGCTAACCACAGCTAACAAAATGAACTTCAGCAGGGAGAAATGTAAGATACTGCACTTAGGGCAGAAAAATGAAATGCACAGATATAGGATGGGGGACACCTGGCTTAAGGAGACAACATGTGAAAGGGATCTAGGAGTCCAAGTAGACCACAAGTTGAACATGAGTCAACAGTGCGATGCGGCAGCTAAAAAGGCCAATGCAATTTTAGGCAGCATCAATAGAAGGATAGTGTCTAGATCAAGGGAAGTAATAGTGCCACTATATTCTGCTCTGGTCAGGCCCCGCCTGAAATATTGTGTCCAGTTCTGGGCGCCACAATTCAAAAAGGACATTGAGAAACTGGAGCGTGTCCAAAGGAGGGCGACTAAAATGGTGAAGGGTCTGGAAACCTTGCCCTCTGAGGAACGCCTTAGGGAGCTGGGGATGTTTAGCCAGCAGAAAAGAAGGTTAAGAGGTGATATGATAGCTCTGTTTAAATATTTGAAGGGATGTCATATTGAGGAGGGAGCAAGCTTGTTTTCTGCTGCTCCAGAGACTAGGACCCGGAGCAATGGATGCAAGCTGCAGGAAAAGAGATTCCACCTCAACATTAGGAGGAACTTCCTGACAGTAAGGGCTGTTCGACAGTGGAACACGCTCCCTCGGAGTGTAGTGGAGTCTCCCTCCTTGGAGGTCTTCAAGTGGAGGCTGGATGGCCATCTGTCGGGGATGCTTTGATTGTGATTTCCTGCATGGCAGGGGGTTTGACTGGATGGCCCTTGTGGTCTCTTCCAACTCTTCCAACAGAATCAAATTTTAAAGGTTCAGTTAGAGAAAGTTGAAATGCATGTATTAACAATCAAATTTTGGTGGGAATAGGAAATCAAATATGTGTTATTTGTGGTTTTATACTGACTGTGATTGCTAATGTGTGGCTGTGAAATATTATTTTTCTTTTAATGTATTTTGTCATGTTTTTTGTTCTGTTTTGTTTGTAGCAATGATGATGATGATGATGAGGAGGAGGAGGAGGAGGAGGAGGACAACAATAATGACGACGACGATGATGATGCAGTTGAAAGGAGACAGAAGTTCCATAGTTAAGTCATTCAGTAATCCAGGAGAATGTTGGGATCAAGGGAATCACACCACGATCTAAAGGCCAAGAATAGTATTGCTCTCAACAACCAGTTGGTGTTCTTATCTGCCTTTTGTAGACAGAAATGTCCAGCCATCCCCAGATTCCTGATTTTATATAACAACAACAACAACAACAACAACAACAACCCTCTCCTCCTTATCCTGCTCTGATCCTGAACAGACCTGTTGAAAAGGAGGGCCTGACTAGTCTTCAAGCATCTGCTGATTTTCTCCCACTGGTCAATCTGCTTCTTCCTCTTCTTCAGAACAGCTGTCAAAGAGCATGACTCCAGGAGCAGGGACAGAATAGGGGAATTCCAGCACAGAATAAGTGAAGACATAGTACAAGGATACCTGATTAATCTAAATGAATATAAGTCTCCAGGACCTGATGAACTACATCCAAGAGTATTAAAAGAACTGGCAAAAGTAATATCAGAATCATTGGCAATAATCTTTGAAAACTCCTGAAGAACAGAACAGAAGTCTCAGCAGATTGGAGGAGGGCAAACGTTGTCCCCATCTTCAAAAAGGGGGAAAAAGAGCATTCCAACAATTATCGTCCAGTTAGTCTGACATCTATACCAGGAAAGATTTTGGAGCAGATAATTAAACAGAGAGTCTGTGAACATCTAGAAGGCAATTATATAATCACAAAAAGTCAAATGGATTTCAAAGAAACAAGCCATGCCAGACTAATCTGATTCTTTTTTAAATAAGATTACCAGCTTGATAGACGAAGGGAACACCACGATATAGTATATCTTGATTCAGTAAGGTTTGTGCAGGTTCCCCATGACATTCTTGCAAACAAGCTTGTAAAATGTGGGCTAGACAAAGTAACTGTTAAATGGATCTGTAATTGGTTGACCGGCCAAACCCAAAGGGTGCTCAACAATGCTCTTTTCCTGGAGAGAATGACCAGTGGGGTCCCACAGGGCTCTTTCCTGGCCCCAGTGCATTCAACATCTTTATCAATGACTTGGATGACAGAATTGGGGGCATACTTATCAAATTTTGCAGATGACACCAATTAGGAGGAAGACTAACTCCAGAGGACAGGATCAAAATTCAAAATGACCTGAATAGACTAGAAGCTGGCCAAAGCTAACAAAATGAAATCAACACGAGAAAGGTAAGGTACGCACTTAGGCGAAAAATGAAAGGCACAGATATAGGATGGGGACACTGGTTAAGGAACTGCGTGTGAAAGGGGTAGGAGTCCAAATAGACCACAAGTTGAACATGAGTCAAGAGTGCAATGGTGCAGCTAAAAAGGCCAATGCAATTTTAGGCTGCACAATAGAAGTAAGTGCTAGATCAAGAGAAGTAATAGTGCCACTCTATTCTGCTTTGGTCAGGCCCCACCGGAATACTGTGTCCAGTTCTGGGCACCATAATTCAAAAGGACATTGAGAAACTGGAGCATGTGCAAAGAAGAGAAACTAAAATGGTGAAGGGTCTGAAACCAGGCCCTATGAGGTACGCCTTAGGGAGCAAGGATGTTTAGTCTGGAGAAGAGAGGTTAAGAGGAGATATGAAAACCCTGATTAACTACTTAAAGGGAGGTCATATGAGGAGGGAGCAAGCTGTTTTCTGCTGCTTCAAGCAATGGATGCAAGCTACAGGAAAAGAGATTCCACCATCATTAAGAAGAACTTCTTGACATGTATGGGCTGTTCGATAGTGGAACAAACTCCTTAGAGTGTAGTGGAGTCTCCTTCCTTGGAGTCTTTAACAGAGGCTGGATGGCCATCTGTCAGGGATGCTTGACTGAGAGTTCTGCATGGCAGGGGGTGGACTGGTGGCTTTATGGGCTCTTCCAACTCTATGATTCTATGATTCCATAACAGGGACCCATTAGGCCTAGACTTTGGATGCAATGTCAGGCCCCCACAACGGATAAGAGGGCTCCAGAGGAGACAATGGTGGCAGATCATAGAGAATAAGGAATCAGGAAACACTGAGACCTGACATGGCAACATTTTACCCGACCAATGTCCAGTACCACACAACAGTCTTTTCTTCTTGTTAAACAAAGTGAGTGGACTGGCCAACAAACGTCTGGTGAATGAGGCTCCCAGCTAGCTCCTTACCTTCAGTCCCTCCAGAGTGACATGGGTCTGATATGGGTGCATTTAAAAGGAAAAGAGTAGGCATAATATGCCAAAACACGGGTATCGCCATGTCATTGGGCATTCCACTGCCAGAAGAATTGTAAGAATAAAGTAACTGTTTCAATCTGTCCTAGTACCATGGAATGAGAAAGGGAGAGTTCAGTGAGCATGTGGACACAGCAGTATGTACACCCAGGAGTAAGAAGCAACCCCAGAGCAGCTTGGGCAAGAGGTCATGCAGCCCCTCTCGATGCTAATGGTCTGCAAATCCCAACAACTCAATGGGGGAGAAATAGTGGAAGTTCTAGTCAACAACATCTGGAAAAACACATGACTTTCTCACTCCATACCTCTGCATCTCATATATATATAATATATATATAATATATAATCTGACAAGTCCTGTCTTGACTTTTCATATACTGCTACATTCATTCATATCAAGTTCAATTTCAATTACCTAATTATTGATGTTACAGGATTACGGCAAAAGGAACAACATAAGTGTACAGTTTTAAATCAATCTTAATAAATTTAGAGAAAACAATAAATTGATTTAATAAAAAAAATTATTAATAACAACAGAGCTTTTGTGGTGTAATGGTTTTGAGTGCTGGACTGTGACTTGGAGACCAGGTTCAATTCCTGTTTGGAAGTCACGCTCTTTCAGCCCAGGGGAAAGCAATGGCAAACCTTCCTGAACATCTGCAAAGAAATACCAGAAGGGTTGCCTAGGTCACCATAAATCAGATATGACTTGAAGGCAGACAACACACACATATAAATTTAAATAGTGATTTTCTGTTTTCATTTCCCCCAGTATCCCCATAGATCCACTGAAAATGCACCATATCTGGAAGTTGAACTCCATAACTAATGTTTTAATAAAGTCTGAACCTGATGAAATAGAAGTTTGTTCCCCTATTGTAATAACCAAAAGGTGAATATTCAGCCTATTGTATTACCACCCACACCCAGTCCTTTGCCAAATCAATTACCAATTCAATATTCAATTATTGACGGTACAGGATTGCGGCAAAAGACAACATAAGTTGTACAGTTTGAAAATCAATCTTTGCTAACATAATAAGATGTGCAAATGAGATCTTTTTTCTTTCTTTCTTAGTTACAAGAAAGCTTAATAAAAAAAATCAAGATGAGAGGAAGAGAGTAGTTAAATAGTTTCTGTTAAAAATACAGTATCATAAATTACATTTACAAAATTACAGTTAGTAAAAAACAACGTGTGTATTCCTGTGCAACTTTCCTATAATAGTGTTGTATTTTAAATGTTTCTGCAAAAAAAGATAACTTACTGTTAATTCCCATTAGTCTATGTTAAAGAGGTCGTCTCTATATCGGAACAAAGTTGACAAGAAGGAGCCACTTTCCCGGTGGGTCTAGAGTAGCTTCTCTACACGTGTGATGGATGTAGTAATTAAACTTACTTTGTGATCAGTACATCTTGTTTGGATGTCTGATGCCAAATATCTACTCTTCCCTTAAAGAATTCGGGATACAGAGCTAGTTTAAAGAAATGAAAGCATATACCATTTATTTTTTTTTTGAAGAAAGCTAATTTATTACCAAAATGTTTATGAACCTTTTATTTATGTTAACACACACGTATTCTAAAACCAGAAAGGAAAGCCATATGCACATCATGAAACAAATAACCCCTCATGTCTAATGGCAGTCAATATAGAGTGAACTGTAAATATAACTGTCTTTGCTAATTGGACTAAAGAATACTGTCATAAATTGACGAGCTTCCATTGAGATTTAAGTGTATTCCATTTTGAAGCCTCCCCCTTTATGCTTATCTCTTTGAATTGTATTTTAAATTATAAAAAGTTTAATCTATTTAACTGTTCATTTTTCCCTAAGTTTTTTCCATAATACTATTGTATTTTCCCATTTTTTCTTTTAAATAGTTATATGTTCCCAATTTTCCATTATAATCTCTTTTTTCTGTTCATTTATTTTGAGATAATCACATCTCCTCATATCAAAAGTTTTAGTTGCCACTCCTCTATTTTTAGTCTCTCTTAACTTCCGATATCTGCATAGACATATCTAGCCACTGTTAACATGTCATCGTCTGACATACATAACAAAAGTACTTCTGGTTTCTTTTCTATTTTGATATTCGAGTATTTCATTTATATTCGTGTAAATTTTCCCGCCAGAATTTTTTGGTCTCATGCAGGTCTAAGGTGGAAGAAGGTACCTTTCTCTTCTCACATGTCCAGCAATGGTCTGTCCTGTCCCATACTTTTGGTAATCTGTCCGGTGAAAGATACCATCTGTATAATATCGTGTAGTTTTCTTTAACGTCTTGCTAATTGTATATCTAATCTGATTTTTCACATTTTTCCCATTGCTTTAACTTCTTTGCTTTCCCACAATTTTGGGCCCAAGCAATCATTTTCTTTAATTAGGTCCCCTCATTATTAAATTCTAGTAATTTTTTATACATTCTTGATAGAAACCTGTTTTTGTGACCAAATTATTTCTTCTAATCTGTCTTTTTATCTGTTATTCGTATGTTCTATTGTCTGCTGTGAATCTAGAGTTCAACTGGAGATAAAGAAACCATGTGCCATCCCAACCTTCTGTCTTTAAACTGTTTAAGAGTTTTCATTTCGTATTTCCATTTACCTGTGCATAATATACTCTAATTTTATCCTTTTTTTCATTTCTGAAAGGGTCTGATCTACATAATGCCTCATGTAGAGAAACCCACATGGGGATTTTTTGTACAAATTCTTTTTTTGTATTTTTCCAGACCTTATATAACGCATATTGATATGATGATCTGAGACTCCGTTTGCATTTATTTTTCATAAAACGAAATGCATGAATGCCAAATCAACTCTTCAATAATCTCTTATTTTCTATTTTATCCAATCTTCAACCATAAAAATACAGAAGCTTCAAAATAGAGTTTTCGGTTAGGACTGAGAAACCCTCTTATAACAGCATCTTGCATATACCCTTGCTTAATTGCGGGGGTTTTCCAGCCCAAAAAAGTCCAATAACTGTTTTTTTGCCAATTTTAAGTAATTTTCATTTCTAATATAGGTTATAACTTGAAAAAGAAGAGAAATCTGGCAATATGTTCATTTTCACCACCGGATTCTACCAAGAAGGGACAGTTTAAACTTTCAATTACTAGATCTTTTAAATTTCATTTCCTAATTCTTGTAGTTAATTTTTTAATTCGAGTTTTTACTTGTATGGTTACTCCTAGATATTTGCTTTTTTACTTACATAAATCCGGATAATTATTTAAGTTTTGTTTTTCTGTTCTGAAACGTTTTTTGTTATTATTTTTGTTTTTTCTTTAGTTATTTTTAATCTGATATTTGACCAAATTTTCACAATTGTTTTTCAATAATGTTTTAATTACTTAGGGGTTCCCGAGAATTATTACCAAGTCATCGGCGAGTGCGCTTCGTTAAGTATTTTCTCCTTTGATTCTGACTCCTTATCTCAGTGTCTTTATTTATATTCTTCTTAAAGATTTCTAATGTCATTATAAGAGCAGAGAGAATAGAGGGACATCCCTGCCAGGTGCTCTACATATCTCTCTGGATTAGTTCTTATTTCTGTTTATATTACTTTTGCTGATTTTTTTAAGTTTATCAGGTATTTCAATGTGAA
>NC_056525.1:202996502-203061128 GCF_019175285.1 Sceloporus undulatus | reverse complement strand
AAAGTAGCAAGCTACCCCCACCATCAACCAACATGGGGAAGTTATAGTCACATTATCCTTTCTGTCAAGTAATTGATCTTAGAGAGGCTGGGTTGTTCACCACATGAAACTGCATTATACATGTCTGAGAGATTCTGGTTCTGAGTACTCCATCTTCCCCATTTTTGTCTCTGCTAATTTGGAAATCAAATCATACTTCTCAGAGAACCAACTTGAACCCAGGATCTTCAAATATTTTATTCCTATTGTATCACCATTATGCTCCTCCTCTTAATTGTCTTCACAATCATCCTGTGAGATGACTACGATAGTTCTTTTTAAAAGGTGGGGGAATAGGAGAAGACAGAAGATAAAAGTTGAGAATATTCTAGGAATGGTCAGTAAATTTATGACAGTATTTCTTTAGTCAAATTTAATGTAAAGTGTTTACAGTACAGTCGCCCCCCTAACTCACAGATTTGAGATCCACGATCTTGAATATCCATGGAGGGGTGATTTCCACTATTTTCAATGGTGCACAGACCCAGGCTGCATGCACAGGGATACACCCCATTGAAGCTTATAGGTCTTGAATATGTGCAAGCCTCCGTTTTTGCAGTGGAGTCCAGAATGGATCGCCCATGAAAACAGTGGGCCAATAGTACTTATGTTTCTAATTAATTAAATTTTACTGACAATTTCCAAAGAGTACAACTGTTAAATGAACTTTGTTAAGATAACTTGTGTATTTATAAGTGATAAAAATTCAGGGTGCTAATTTATGTATTTATAATATTCTTCTTAATTATGTTTTCACAGATCCTATCTTACACAATTTGATAGTGTATACACACCTGTTATTACAGTATTGTAATCTATAAGCATACTGGCCCACTTTCTCTCCTATATCCACCAAAGTCAACATTTATGTATTTGTTTTCATGTAAATAATTTATTCACATCTTGGGCCAACTACTAATTTTACTGACATCTAAATGTGGACTGCTCTCAGTTATGTGGTCATTAATATTAAATAAATGTGAAACTAGGCCACAAGTCTCCAGTGCAAATATGGAATTCTTCATGAGGGAATGGAATAAGGATTATTTTAGCTATCCCTACCCTGGTAATCTACAGATCTGATGATTTCAACTCTCTTCTGCTCTATCCTTTCTGGCACAGGGGAAAAATTATTCTAAAGTAGATGATGGGAGCCAACATAATGTAGTGATTTGAGATCTGAACTATCAATCTGGAGCCCAGGGTTCAAATCTATTCAAGCCATGTAAACCTACTGGGTGGTTTTTGGCAAGTCACATTCATCCTCAGAGGAAGACAAAGGCATACTCCTCTACCTACCTACCAACAAATCCTACCATGGAAACTAGGGTTACGATAAGTCAGAAAGTCTTAACAATAACAATAACATCACCAGGATTTTGATGTCACTAGGATTTTAACAAGGGGTTGATTTTTGAAATAGGTCTTCAAACAATTACATCACAGATTTGCAAACCAAGGGCTCTTTACAGACCGCTGAAATACGGCGGTCTGCCAGCACTGCTCTTTGCTGCGCGAGGGAGTCGCTGTGTGCAAACCACGCGACTCCCTCGCACAGCAAAAAAGGAGCCCCAAAATGGAGCTCCTTCTCGCGGCGCAGCTATGATGCCGCGAAGCGCCGCGAAGCGCCGCTGGCGCACTCGCACGTCATAGCCGCTGCAACACATGCGGAAGCACAGCGTCCGCTACATAAAAATGGTGGCGGCCATCTGGAACGGCTGCCGTCATTTTTTACACGCAGAGCACGTATTAGGGTTAGGGAGGTGCGCGTACTTTAATGGTGGTGTGTAACCCGCCAAACTTACAGATCCGAAACTATATTTTATTAAAATACCATTCCAGTCTCCTGTCTTGCTTCTTGCTTGTCACAAACATCTAGCTGGCCACTCTTGGAACAGAATGCTAGAGCAGATGGGACTTTAGACTGATCCCATATAGGTCCTCAATGTAGCAGCCCTGGAGAGAAAACATTTACATGCATTACACATTACCAATGTGCTTTATACAACTTCTGTTGGAGAACTGAGATAAGAAGCATGGCCTTCTATAATATTTCTATTTTTTAATTAAATTTTTATTTCAATTTTAAAATTTACACATTCTTATTCATTCTTTCAGTATTCATTTAGTTAAGACTCTACCATACCTATAAGAACTAAGAAAGAAAACAGATTAAACAGAACAAATAAAGCAATATAACATACATTAATCATTTCCATTTATAACAAAGCATACATCACTTTTCTTCTCATTTGTTACTTCCTTAAACCTTCCTTATACTGATTTATATCTGATTTTTTTCCTGCCTACCTCTTCATCTGTTGAATTTAATGTCTGGTCTTCCATTGAGATTTAAGTGTATTTCCATTTTGAAAGCCTTCCCCCTTTATGCTTTATCTCTTTGAATTTGTGATTTTAAATTATAAAAAGTTTAATCTATATTTAACTGTTCATTTTTCCCTTAATGTTTTTCCATAATACTTATTGTATTTTCCCATTTTTCTTTTAAATAGTTATATGTTTTCCCCAATTTTCCATTATAATCTCTTTTTTCTGTTCATTTATTTTTTGAGATAATATATCCATCTCCATCATATTAAAAAGTTTTAGTTGCCACTCCTCTATTTTTATGTCTCTCTTAACTTTCCGATATCTGGCATAGACTAATCTAGCCACTGTTAACATGTCATCGTCTGACATACATAACAAAAGTACTTCTGGTTTCTTTTCTATTTTGATATTCAGTATTTCATTTATATTCGTGTAAATTTCCTGCCAGAATTTTTTGGTCTCAGTGCAGGTCTAAGGTGGAAGAAGGTACCTTTCTCTTCCTCACATGTCCAGCAATGGTCTGTCCCTGTCCCATACATTTTGTGTAATCTGTCCGGTGAAAGATACCATCTGTATAATATCTTGTAGTAGTTTTCTTTAACGTCTTGGCTAATTGTATATCTTAATCTGATTTTTCAACATTTTTCCCATTGCTTTACTTCCTTTGCTTTCCCACAATTTTGGGCCCAAGCAATCATATTTTCTTTAATTAGGTCTCCCTCATTATTAAATTCTAGTAATTTTTTATACATTCTTGATAGAAATCCTGGTTTTTGTGACCAAATTATTTCTTCTAAATCTGTCTTTTTATCTGTTATTTCGTATGTTCTATTGTCTGCTGTGAATCTAGAGTTCAACTGATGATAAAGAAACCATGTGCAGTCCCAACCTTCTGTCTTTAACTGTTTAAGAGTTTTCATTTCGTATTTTCCATTTACCTTGCATAATATATCTCTATATTTTATCCATTTTTTTCATTTCTGAAAGGGTCTGATCTAAATAATGCCTCATGTAGAGAAACCCACATGGGGATTTTTGTACAAATTCTTTTTTTGTATTTTTTCCAGACCTTATATAACGCATATCTGATATGATGATTACTGAGATCTCCGTTTGCATTTAATTTTTCATAAAACAGAAATGCATGAATGCCAAATCTCAACTCTTCAATAATCTCTTATTTTCTATTTTCATCCAATCTTTCAACCATAAAAATACAGAAGCTTCAAAATAGAGTTTTAGGTTAGGGACTGAGAAACCTCCTCTTATAACAGCATCTTGCATATACCCTTGCTTAATTCTGGGGGGTTTTCCAGCCCAAATAAAGTCCAATAACTGTTTTTGCCAATTTTTAAGTAATTTTTCATTTCTAAGTATAGGTATAACTTGAAAAAGAAAGAGAAATCTAGGCAATATGTTCATTTTCACCACCGAGATTCTACCAAGAAGGGACAGTTTAAATCTTTCCAATTATCTAGATCTTTTAAAATTTCATTTCCTAATTTCTTGTAGTTTAATTTTATTAATTCTGAGTTTTTACTTGTAAGTGTTACTCCTAGATATTTTGCTTTTTTACTTACATTAAATCCGGATAATTATTTAAGTTTTGATTTTTCTGTTTCTGAAACATTTTTTGTTATTATATTTGTTTTTTCTTTAGTTATTTTTAATCCTGATATTTGACCAAAATTTTCCAATTGTTTCAATAATGGTTTTATATTACTTAGGGGTTCCTCTAGAATTATTACCAAGTCATCGGCGAGTGCTCTCATTAAGTATTTTCTCCTTTGATTCTGACTCCTTTTATCTCAGTGTCTTTATTTATATTTCTTAATAAGATTTCTAATGTCATTATAAAGAGCAAGAGAGATAAGGGACATCCCTGCCAGGTGCCTCTACATATCTCTCTGGATTTAGTTCTTATTCTGTTTATTATTACTTTTGCTGATTTTTTTTAAGTTTATCATTTATTTCAATTTTATAATAATAAAAAATAAAATAAAAATAATAATATAAGGATCAAGGATCTATAGTCCAGTTTATCTTATTCAACCCCATCCAAGGTTTGATCCTCTTCTGAAGATTCTTCTTCTCCTTCTGAATTGTTGACTTGTTCATCTAGATTTTCTTCTTCTGTTTTCTTTTTTATTTCTTCCTTTTCTTCATTATCTTTATGCTTGGTTTGATTTCCAGCTGATCTCAATTTGTCTTTATAGTTTGGATCCTGTCTTTCTGCATTTTTCTTTAGAACTTTATTTAGTTTTTTCAAAAAGTCTCTAGCTTTGGTCACAGTGTCCAGTCTTAACCATTTTTGTTTGTAGAGAACTGTTATTCTCTCCATTTTCCCATCGGTATGTGATGTTATTCTTAGTAGGATTGTCAGGGATTTGTAGTTTTCTCTTTTCCTCAATAATCTCTTGGGGATGTCCTTATAGATTTTAGCTTCTTCACCATCAATTTGTAGAACTTTTTGTAACTCATTTCCAAGATTAAGTCCCGTGTTCTTTTCCTCAAAAAGTAAATGACAATGTCTCTTGGCCATCCTTTTTCCTTTGCTGCTTTGGAGTTAATCCTGAAGAGTTTATTTATTTCCCAGCTCATTTCTGGGGTTGGTATTTCAGAATATTTGGCTAGAATTGGGATGAAGTATTCGTACAGATCTCCTTTTGTTTCTTTAACTCCCCTTATTTTCAAGCAGTTCTCTCTAGCGTTGAGATCCTCCATGGCTTTCTCGTCTAGCCTTCTCTCTGTGTCTGTTCTTTCATTTTCGATCATGGTAGAGATAGTTTCCTCCAGGCTTTCTGTTTTTTCTTCTAGTCTATTTACTTTTCCTTTAGTATTATTTACATCTTTAATCACTTCTTCCAAAGATTGTCTTATCTCCTTCAGTTCTGCCTTCATATCTTGATTAATGTTCACTCTCAACATTTTAATCTCTCTCTTCATGTTGTTTTCAGTTTCAGCCTGTAGTTTTTTTCAGTTCTTCTAACATAGATATTTGTTCCATTGAATATCTCCTTTGAGGTTGTCCTATTCCCTGTGTATTTATAGCTGTGACTTTTTTGTGTGAAGTAGCCATTGTTTAATTTGAGACGTGTGTTTGAAGGACAAGTCCTCTGTAGTTTGAAGTTGGAGTATGCTGCTTTTGAAGTAGAGTGCTATTGGGGATAATCTGAGCTATTTTGGATTTAATTTTCCCTGCTGTAATTACTTTAAACTTTTTCCTTTTCTCTGTAGATTGTTTAAGTTTTGTCTTCAGGTTTTTCAAGTATTTTAATTAATAGAAAACAGAAAGCTGAGGTGAGAGAGGCAATTAAGATTGAATTAAAGTTGTTTCAGTTGCCAGTATGATTTGACTTTATCTCAGTTTTAGTTTTAGCCAGTATAATTTACTGTTCATGTTCTTCTCCTTCTCACCCTTTCGTTTTCCCTCTTTAACGTCCGCTAGGTTGTTTAGTATCAAACAGGGATGTATGTTTCCTTACTGCCTCTTTCTTCTAGTTGCTAGGAAGATCAGAGGGTTGTAGAAGTGTGTCTTGTCTCAAGTAATCAGTCGGTTTGAATCGTATTGTTTGTTCAGCCATTTGATAGATGTTTTAAGGAGCTGGCCTTGGCATTTCGTCTGCAGTTGCAGTTTTGTCTACGCTGCTGGATACTCCCCTTCGGCAGGGTACTTCAGGTCAGCCTCCAACCACCTAATTAGTGATTTAGGTGGGGGAAATTTAAACTGACCCTCGTCCAATTGCCTCTGTAGGGGTCCTCCGAATCTTTTATTCAAAAGGGGTTTTGCCACAGTCTAATTTGGCTCTAGATTAATGAAGAGGTCAGCATGGAGCACCACGTTTCTGGGGAACTCTGAAGAAACACGTCAAGCGCCTTTCCCACTCCATCTGGAAGTCCTTCAATAATATTTCTAGACACCATCAAGAGAGAATTGTGGCCTGGGTGGGGGATTGTTGATGTGATCCTGTTCTTCCATAATCTTACTGGTGTGAGATAGAACAGCTGACTATCTCAGACAGAATGCATACAAAAATTTATGATGAAATGCATACTTCATCCCCACAGTGCTCACATTATTCAAAGAGGCTCCTGTTCTTCTCTCATATCCCTTTGAGGATTGAAGAAATCAAGAACATAGAACTCTTCACTTCCAGTTCTTTTTCAAAAAGCTTTCAAATTGAAGTAAGAACCAATTTAATTTAAATGAATGAACTGAAGAGTTAGAGAACCGTCAAATGCATCTACTCAGGGTAACCACACCTAAACTCTCAGAGCATAAGCAGCCCCCTCCATGAGATATTACATAATTAAAGTTTTCCATGTGCCTCTGTGTCTCAGCCTGAACTCTGTTATGCACACTACATCTTCTGGCCTTAGTCTAACATTTGCAATATGAAAATAATAAAAATGCACAAGAAAGGAAAGAATTCTTATTTCTGACCATTACATTCCTCTGGCATCAGGTGTGGTATTTCTCTGATACAGCTACACAAATACATCCAACTAGAGAGAATAGCCACACTCAGAACATTCCACTGCAGGTCCTCTTTGCTGCATCAACAACCCAATAAAGGATGAGGCATTCCCAACTTCTCAGTATTCTGGTGACAGAAGACACTGGCATTACTGACAAGTAGAGGAAATTAAAGCCCTGCTTCATTTCCCTTGATTGCAATATAGTTAGCAACAGAAAAGGAAGTAGATACTCTACAATTCAGTCCTGCCAATCACAGCAATCCTTTTGTTCTAGTTAGGCTATAGTGTCATCACTGTTGACACAGTAATCTGTATTCCTGAAGTTTAGAACAAATTGATGTGTGCTTTTCTTTCCTGTTTCGTTGTTGCTGCTCTTTGCTGTCAAGTCGTTTATGATGACCCTTCAAATGAAAGACCTTCAGGAGCTCCAGGGCATAAGTACACTATACAGTTATAGCACTTTGATAATTTAATTGCCTTGGCTCCATCCTATGGATGGCTGCCCAGTAACTTCCAGTCATCTATCCAGAAGTCTGAAGAATGAGTTTGTAATAACCAAATGGTTGGCCTCATTCTATAGATCACTATTCTGCTTCATTTCTTGATTCTAGGCCAAGCTCTCCAACAATGTTTCTATACACTCTTTCCTACTTTTGCATAACAACTGCCTATGATTATCAATATGACATATTTGATATGTGAATGTCAGCATATAATCTTTCAGGTTTTTTTCACTTCTGCCTCTGTAGTTGGAGCACTGGTTGGTTTTCCCTGAATCCCAGCTGATATTATAATTCGGTCAGATTTTGCATTATATCCTTTGAGTGCTTTTACTGCTTCTTGACTCAAACTATTAAATGCCAGCCCATTTCTTTTTAAATTGTTGTTTCCAGCGTAAAGCACCACATAATTACCTGATTGAAAATGTCTCATTCCTGTTCACTTTAGTTCACATACTACAATGTTTCTATGTTGCATTTCTTGTTTAACAATTTTTAGCTTTCCCAATTCATGTTTCTCACATTCCATGTTTGTATTATGTGCAAAGTGCAGCTTTGAATTTTCTTTTTGCATGTGTGCATACCAGAAGCTGCATATCTTTTATTAGACACATTACTAGTGAGTTTTCAGGTTTTCTAGGTAAAAAGCATGCAGAAGTGGTTTACCATTGCTTCCTTTTGTGAAAGACAAATAAGAGCTATCTAAAATGCCAGTGCTATTCTTCCTCAGAGATCCTCCACCAGCATCTCCCCCTCCTGCTACACAGTAGCTTCCCCCAGCTTTATTATGGTACTTGGCAAATTTTGTCTGACAAAGCTACTGTCAGAATTACCTCTTATCTCAGAACATATAATCTCACCAACAAGGAAAGGTAGTGCTGGCTTTTTGCTTCAAATCAGATCTAGTAGCATGCTTGAGAGTAACGGAAAGAAAGAAGTTGGTAGCATGAGCTTTTGTAGACTTGAACCTATGGATCTGAGGAAGTATGCTCAAGTCTACAAAGGTTCATGGTATCAGCTTCTTTCTTTCAGTTAGTCTCAAGAGTGTTACTAGATTCATTTGCATACTGATTTTCCAGACTAACATGGCTACCTCTTTGAATTTAATTCACCTTATTACTATTGCCTTAATCTTCCTACTGTATACCTAAACATCCCATAGTCACTACATAAACCTAATAGAAAAGAAAAACAGTTCTAGTAACCCCTGTTCTTCAGAATTTTGCTTCCATTTCAAATGTCTGACCTCAATACACAGCATTTTACGATGGGAAGTTTGATCTCTGAACCATATTGCCAACTTGATATAACTCCCCCTGAACCTACCATTCAAAACAATGTTTTCCACATGATTTTTTTTAAAAAAAATCCTGTTTTTATAGATTGTTCCTATTAAATTAAGAAAAGGTGTGGCAAACTTGTGACAGCAAATGACACCAGCAGTAGGTCTGAGGTTAGCAGCACTATTAGATGGAAGAACAAGCTACCTTGAATCTCACTCTCACCCAGAGGCAAAAGCACAAGCCGTCTGTCTGTTCCGCTAGGGAGAAAGCAACCAGACAAGGAAAGTAAAACTAGAGATGGGCCATGCTGGCTAGAGGATTCTGGGAGTTGTACTCTAAAAATATTTTTCCAAGCTCTGAGTAGAATAAAAACAACCTATGGCCGATTCTCACAGATGTGTGTAGGAATTTGCCATAGTTTGGGAGTGCACTTGGCATGCAAAAGATCCCAAGTCTAATCCAAGTAGACCAAGAAACCCTGGAAAGATGCTACCAGGTAGTATCAACATTTAGATTTAGATGAATCAAAAGTCTGAGACAGCATCCTTTTTTCATGCCCCCTTGAAAGTTTGACCCTAGAAGGCAAAACAGTCCTATTGCACCTGTGCCCTCTTCCAGCCCACCTGAGTTCTTCACAGGAGGAGAAGGTAGGAGAGAAAGCACCACATCCTTGGGAAAGGCAACAGTTTTGGCATTTGGCACAAGCTCAGTCTCTCTCCCATAGCTGAAGTGGGAGGCTGTGCACACACAGCTGAAAATATTTGCAAGTTGAGTAGGGCTAAGTTGGCTGACTTTAGGAGCCTTTCCCCATTTGGTTTGTTGGAAGCAAACTTTGTTTCTCTCTAAGCCTGCATCTACCGTGAGATATGACCCTGTGGTTTACAAGCCTGTACTCAGGGACATAGCCAGAATTTTGGGGAAGGGGGGGGGTCCAGACTAAGTGCCACCACCTTAGGCACTCTCTCCCACCCACTCTTCCTTGTGGTGGCCGCCCAGGTGAAAGGGGGGGTCTGGACCCCACGGACCACCCCACCCCCCTTGGCTACATCCCTGCTGTACTGTTTCTTGACTCTGATATTTTGCTACTCCTACTCAGACTCTGCTTTTACTTAAGGCTCCTGATTTTGGACTGTTTGTTATTGGACACTGCTTATTCCTTAGGCTACTGCACTTTTGGCACTTTGCATTCTGTTGCAGCATGAGAGCAGGACACCTTTATTCTTTAGTGTGTATTCTTTTAAGTCCACCAGAATGTTAAGCAAGAAGAGAAAAAGAAAGCAACAGAGGTTGTTCTGCATGCTGGAAGCCCTAATATATACAGTATAAAGAGTCAAACTAGCATTCTTGCCTGCCCTTATTAATTCACAAGCCAACATGCTCCCAAGGCACATAATCTATGAAGGAGCTGCAAATAAAAACAACACGAACAGCATACACAAGGCTACCACTCTCCACTTGACTTGTGTCCCACTCTCCAGAAAAGGTTACTTGTTAACACATGGGGGTAAAAACACTACTGCACATTTCCCCTAATGCATTTCTCTTACTGTGCCTGTTCATCTATTTTAGAGGGATGGAACCTCCTCGAAACAAGCCTAAGAGAAAATATAAATCAGACTTTGACCTGTTGCCTGTCCCTACTGAATTTCCTTGTGCTAATGCTACCACCAATTTCTATTAAAGTTATGCAAACTGACATTCTGGCAAATAGAAAGTTCTTATATTAAGGGTGTGTGGGTGCTGATTCATTGATTACTGGCTTGCCCTAATTAGTCAGCTAATGCTAAAGAACAATCAGCTGAAGCAAATAATTCACACTTTCATCTTTATTAGTGAAAGCAAAGTTACCAAATGGTCTTAGAATAAAATATAGTCTCTGCCAATCATTTATGTCAGGCTAGAAATTATATGTAGATAAAATTAGTTCACCAAATCAAATGTCAAGTGTTATATTTAAATGGGCATGGCTTTGCATGTGCCCTGTGCCAGTCACTGGACTAATATGTAGCTGGACATTTCATACAGCATATTTTGTGCAGTAGGAAAATAAAATGTTCAGAAGGAAATAGGTTATTGTGCAGCTGGCAATATGGGCTTTAATCTGGGGAAAACATATTTCTTTTGGAAAAATAATAAACGGAAGATTGAAAAGAGTATTGTTGTCTTTCAGTTTTTACAACATTCTATTAATTACATATTAATGTGATAACTACTTGACTGTTCATCTGTAACCAAGGTGAATACATGCATGAAGATCCATCTAGCTATTTGAGATCCAGCTGTTTTGCTCCAGGCAGTGTGAACTGCATCCAGCACTCCTTTTGCACCAGATCTGTAGGGTTCTCTGGCAGGAAAAGTCCTGCTTTTCATTGCCAGATATTGTAATGACTTTCACCATGGCATAAATGTTGACAGTTCTGGATTTATCCAAAATGATATCACATCCAAGGACAGTGCCAATGTCAGTCAGTTTATCTGTGAGGCTGCCTCTGTTATTTTCTACAATGCGCTGCCTGATCATGAAAAATAACACGTGGTGCCAGGTGAATTAGGGAGAAGTGTCTCCGTAGCGCAGGTAGCTTCTCGTGCAGTATCAAAGAATCTTAGAATAAACCCTGCCATATTCAAATTGTTGAATATACACAAGTATCTCATTTATATTTTACAAATGAGTGGATGAAGATGCCACATACATGATGGTGGCACAGCACAGTCAAACAGCAGATGAGTTGCTTGTGGCACATTCCAGCTGCAATGCCAAGCATCTCTAGGGAGAACTGGATACAAGTTATATATGAGGCCCTAGAGATCTGCTGCCATTTGATATATACTGTATCAAATTAAATTGGTCAACTGTTCTGATATAGGGGCATTTCCTAAGGCAGTTTTTAAAATGAGGAAAGTGGAAGTCAGCAGGATGAAGGAAGAACATACTTTTTCTGTTTTTATGAAAAGAGGCACCCAGTAAATCATCAGTGTTAGGATACTCTATGTATCCTATCTCTTGTGTCTGCTTGTTTTATCTTAAGTAACACAAAACAGGAATTCTCATGAAGATTTCATAGACCAGGCACTTACTGTTGTAATTTAGGCTTAAGCCACTTAGAATTTTAAAGGTCCGAATTCACACTTTAAATTGAGCCTTTAATTAATATGCACCCAGTAAAGGCGAAACAGATTGGAATTATAGCCTTCCATGTTCAGGCACCAGCCTAGGAGAACAATTTTAGACCAGCAAACAGCTGGTTCTTTGGGTATTTTGTTTTAAGACAGACTCATATCGAGTGCATTAAGGGTAATTCAGCCTGGATGTGACAGGGGCATTAATGAGTCAAGCTAGATCCTTTTTGGCTGGAATGGCTGTTATTGGCAAATTAGCCAAAGATAATCTAGGAGATTCTTAATCACTCCCACCACTAACAATGCTTTCAGGATATCACAGGAAAATATAATATCTCTGGTTTCATAATTGCTGCTTCACAGGTAATGCAAACCCAGCCACAACAGATTGGACATGCCCACTGAAGTCAATGGAACCCCAACAACATTACCAGGATTAGTTTACTCACCCTATGGACTCTCTCTCACCCCACTGAGCCCTTCAACACCAACATACAGTGGGCTCTTCCTTTTGAAGAGGATCTGTTCCAGACCCCCCTCCCCCCCCAGTGAAGCAAAAAAGGTGTATGCCCAACCCCATTGAAAAACACTGGATGCATGCATGCATTGAAAACCATGGGGCGCATGCATGCAGCATAGCATGACTTCAGCATAAATGAGAAGCATGTATGGCATGCCCGTGTATGGCGCAGGTGCACTGTACTGCATTTCAGTAAAGGCATCCCAAGCTAAACCTCTATAGGAGCTTATTTGCATTTCATATAGATATTGAAAACACAGGAGGCAACATGGATCCTGGAAAACTACAAAATCTAATGGCTACATGGTACATCAGCAGACTCATCAGTACCTCAAGTTTATCTTTTCAGTAAAAATGCATTAGAATGTAAGAAAAGCCCTGCTGACCAGGGCCAATCACAGACCTGGACTTTAAAAACAACATCCAAGGTGTGGAACCGTATCCAAAAATGATTTAGCACTTTGGATGGCTCCTTAAAATTAATACTAAGGCCCAGAGTGAATTGGTTGCCCCACTGAGACAGAAGCCATCAGCTGCCTAATATCACAGGGTGATCAATGTCAAACCACAAAGAGGACAAGGCACCACAAAATGTAGACCATTCAAGAAAAATGTAGGCCTTACAAAAAAAGCTAAAAGAACTAATAAATATAAATCAGTGCCTCTTACTTATGGGTCAAAATGGAGGACAAATTGGAGTCCCTCCTGGACAGAAGGCCAATGCAAGGGCATCTCCTGGAAAGGAGGCCATCTATCCACCCTGCAATATCATCCTCCTACTATTATTCCCCATACAGCCCTCTGAATCTGATGTATTATAAGCCAAGAATGCTGTTTTTGTCATAATTCATCCTGTTGACTATAGCAATGAGAGATTTAGCAATGAGAGTTTCCAGCAGACTATGTTATTAATAACTCTCTTCAGGTTTTGCAAAGTCAGTTAGAAAGACTGTGACTTCCTTGACTGAGTCAATCCCCCTGCAGTGATGCCTTTTTCTTTTCCTATTGCCTTGAATTCACCAAGCACTATTGCTTTTCCAGCAATAAATATAATCTCATGAATGTCCAAAGTATAGCTCAGTTTAACCATTTGGCTTAGATATCATGACCATTTTTTTTTTTTTACTGAGACAGCTAGGAAAAGCAATAAGGAGTAGAGGAATAATACAATTAATAAATGATAACAAATATTAAGTATGCTACTCCTATATCCCACTTGTCCTTGGTGGATTAGCCCCCTGGTAAATTGATAAGTCGAATATTTGTACCAATATGGCGTTCTTGGCACGATGCTTTCCTGATTAAGTCAATAGTGTTTTTACCCTAGAAACTTTTAAGGCAATCAAAATATCAGACTGATAGGAAAGAAAATTGTTTCTCATCTGCGTCCAATAATGTTTCACACTGCATTTCTCAAATTACCTTCTAAAACATTGGGGTTTCATTCACCATAACAAATGTGCATAAAAACCAACAAATAAAGCATAGACCCAGCTCTCCTGCTCATATACTTCTTACCTAAAAGAAAAGTACACATACACGTGATACAAATTAGATTAAAAAAAAAAAGAAAAAATATGAAGAAAGGCAAGCTGTCAAAGGGACAACGGACTAGGGGATTTCTCTGCACTGGCAAAATAAAGTGGCTTCAAATTGACTTGAAGCACCTGTTCGACAATGCACTGTGCCAAACCGTGTAAAAATGACACAGAGCTGTGCTTGAGGGAATAAACCGGAGTAAAAAGAAGCTCTGATATTCTACTTTAACATCCAAAATGTGCATCATCGCACGAGCATATAAACAGCACAGCAAAAGTAAGGAAATCCAGGCAGCATATGAAAGCAGTTATAGCATGCACCCTTGTACCAGTGAAATGCAGCTGGTGGAGCCATTGTTCACCATATGGTTTTTTCGTTTTGGGGATACAGGTGAACGAGTGGCCAGATGCATCATCACCCCCCATCACACTATCGACCTGTCACACACCCATGATACAAAAGTAAGACAAACATGGGTAGGTCGTCAATAATGCAATGGATGTAATTAAAACATATAGAAACCAGACAGTCCAACAGGGGAGCAGGGAGGGAAGGGCCTCCATGATTGTGCTTTGCCAATGTGTCACTAGCACCACAATGCACTGTACAGGCAGTGTTATAACTCATAACAACGTTTGGCTGATCACACAGGACACCAATGAATGGCAGCTGGGGTGGGAAGAGGGAGGTAATTCCAGTCTCAGGCAATGTGTTCATGTGATGGTGCGGGCCAAAAAAAAAAAAAAGGTGCAGCATTATACCACTAGTGTGGACTGTGTAGGTGTTCAACCTGACTTGGATTGGGCCACGCGGACAGCAGGGTTTCCAACCAATTTAGGAAAAACTGGAATCATCAGTTCCTGCCTATCCCTCCTCCCCTTTATGATTTTTACAGCTTTCTTGACCATGTTGAAGATTTTTCTTTTTAAAAAAAATTGACCCCACTTTACTCATTTTGGCCTGCATCATAAAGAGCATTATCATTCAGAACTACAATAAGCTAGGTTTTATTATTATTCAATTTTGTTGTGGTGCTTTTACAATTTTCTATAATACTACAAGAAGGTTCATAGAAAGAGAGACACACATTATTAAAATAGGATCCTATAACCTGCTCTACACGCCATAAATATATAGAAGTTACTATTTACACATTTGAGAGCCAGCATAGTATAGTGCAGGGGTCGGCAACCTACGGCCCACAGGCTGGATCCCGCCGGCAAGGCCTTAAGACCGGCCCCAGCCCAGTCCTGCCACCAATTGCTGCCCCACTGCGGCTTCCGCACCGCTCCGGCACATTTGAGTTCGGCCCCCCAGTTGTCTGAGGGACAGACAACCCGGCCCCGGCTCAAAAAGGTTGCCTACCCCTGGTATAGTGGTTTGACGTTGGACCAACCTAGAGACCAGAGTTTGGAATCTTCCGCTCAGCTATGAACAGCCACTGGTTACTTCAAAGTCATACTCACAGCTCAGAGGATGGCAAGGGCAAACCAACTCAGAACAAATTTTGGCATGAAGCCTTCATGATAGGTTGGGTTAACCTTAGGGCTACTGTAAGTCAAAAATGACTTGAAGGCACACAACATTTACAGGCTTACATTTTGGAGAAGCTAGTATCTAATTGACAAAGTAGCGGTTTTAAAAAATAAAGTGAAGACCATCTTAGAATTCTACTGATAAAATTTTGTCAACATACTTCCTAACCCCCAAATTAGACTGAATTGGACTTTTTCCATTTCTATGTTTTGTATTTATTAATTCTTAAAATATATACTCCTGCTATGAATCATTTAAATGATGCAGAGATAGAAGATTTCTCATCTTAAATTCTGAGTTTAAAAATTTCTAAGTAACAAAAAGAATGGAAGGGGGGAAATCCATCAATTATCTAAGCTTTCAATATTAAATCAAAAGGGAAAATGCAGATACAATGTTACAACACATACCGCTACCTAAATGTAAACTAATAAGGAACTAAAGCCTGTATTGATTAACAATTTCAAAGCTAAAAGCACCTATTTATATATCTCTGAAATCTTCCATTTGTTTGTATTATTGCTCATGCTCTTCCATTTAGAAGGTAGACTAGGATGAAAGATATTGTTGTATTAAACTCCAACCTTCATTTAAAACTTTTTAAACCAGGAAAGCTGTATTTTCCCCTTCAGTCAGAGCTCACCTTCAGATCACAGTAGTATTGTGTAGTAATACTAAGTAGAGAGGTGATAACATTTCTGAAAATCTCATGCACTATAGGAATGTAATATCCAGATGTCTTGCTCAGAATGCAGTGGGGCCTATTACTACTACACTTCATAATAATAATAATATGTTTTTTATAAACCGCATTCCAAATAGATCATAGCGGTGGTACAAGAAAATTATATAACAATACAAGAAAAAATCTGACAATTAAGAATACACTGTATCTTCAGGCCACCCCTGAGGACGTTGGGCCGCGCCTGCTCTCTCCTCAACGGCCGAAAGATGACAGTTATGGAGGGAGCACTCAGTCTTCAGGCCAGCCCCTGATGACGCTGGGCCGCCTGCTCTCCTCCCTCACGGCCGAAAGATGACAGTTATGGAGGAGGGCACTCAGTCTTCAGGCCAGCCCCGGATGACGCTGGGCCGGCCTGCTCTCTCTCCTCAACGGCAAAGAGGACAGTTATGGAGGGATGGCACTCAGTCTTCAGCCAGCCCCTGATGACCTGGGCCGCCTGTTCTCTCCCTCAACGGCTGAAAGATGACAGTTATGGAGGGAGGGCACTCAGTCTTCAGGCCAGCCCCTGATGACGCTGGGGCCGGCTGCTCTCTCCCTCAACGGCCGAAAGATGACAGTTTGGGAGGAGGGCACTCAGTCTTCAGGCCAGCCCTGATGACGCTGGGCCGGCCTGCTCTCTCCCTCAACGCCGAAAGATGACAGTTATGGAGGAGGGCACTCAGTCTTCAGGCCACCCCTGATGACGCTGGGCCGGCCTGCTCTCTCCCTCAATGGCCGAAAGATGACATTTATGGAGGGAGGGCACTCAGTCTTCAGGCCAGCCCCTGATGACGCTGGGCCGGCCGGCTCTCTCCCCTCAACGGCCGAAAGATTCATAACATCTGAATTATAGGTATAATATTTATGGCAACCTCAATGACCTTATACTGGATTCTAAGATAAGACTTGTGAGGCCAGTAAAAGTACAGGGTACAAAAGGCCTTGTGGCCCAATGGTGTCCTGTGCATTGAAGACCATCAAACGGAAGGACCTAGTATGGAAAGGACCTCTCACCCAGACATTAGGTAAGTGAAATACCAAGGGTGGGAGAATCTTATCAAGGGCCCATTCAGACTGACCTTTTTGCACTGGAAGGAACTAGGAAGCTCGATTTCCTCCTCCCCGAACCCTCCAGAAGCAAGTGCTGACTACCAATCAGGGATTTAACCCTGAATGGCCTCTCAGAGAAAGCGGGTTAAATTGAAGGTGCCTTCCTCCGTCAAGCAAATTTAGTACCACAATCGTCATAGGTGACGATCCTGCATCCATGGCCCATCGGAAGTGTCCTTCCCCCTCCTTTTTTTTTAAAGCACCTGTATGCGCAGATCTGTCAAATTAAAAACCTCTCCGGTTTGTGTGTGTTTGTGTTATTTGGGTCAGTGCACGATATGACTTCCCTTGGCCCTGTTTTCAACCCCAAAATGCAAGCTAATGCCATCTCTGCATCCTGTATCCCCCTCCTTGCCACCCCAAGAGCCTCATACACATAATAATAATAAAATAATAATAATAATAATAATAATAATAATATAAAAATTCCTCACTCAAAATGCCAGAAAAGGATGCAATGCCATGCATCTTTGCTTTCCCTAGTCGCCCCTGAATTCCTTAGAGACAGTAGCAAAAGCTGTACAACTTGCCAAATTGCAAAGGGAAAGAGAAACATTGTAACATTCGCATGTAGCATTCATTTGCAAAGGAAAAAAGTGTTTGCAAAGTGCCCTTTGCAGCATTCCCCTTTGCTGAAGCAAGGAAATGAAAGGAAAGTGAAACAAGCAGCAAGCCACGTTCATCTAATATATATCTATTACCGAAGCAAAAATCATGCACATAGACTGCCAAAATATTTTTAAAAAAAAGGGGGGGGGGAGGTGTCTGGTGCGAGCTCCGTTCGTGCCCTCCCTCTGACTGCCCTGATTGACCCTTCTCCTGCTTACGTTGTCTTCAAGGAGGTTAGCCATTGCCTTCCACTGAGGCTGAGAGAGTGGACCTGTCAGTTCCAACTAAAGTAACCCATTGAATCAATTGGAAATGAAAGGGAATGTAGCGCAGGCATTCTGATTGTAGCATCCGCATATAACACTAATAATAATAATAATAATAAACGCCTCTTATGGTTCTGTTCCAGGAGCAAAAGGAAATGAAAGTAGCACAAGCACACACACATTCTATGTCACCCAAAAAAATCATGCGCATAGACTGTCAAAAAATAAAAAATAAAGAGAGAGAGAGGCTCCTCCTGCAGCCTAATTTCCCTACATCCCTCCTCCAGCTTGGCCCCGCAGCCCAATTTCCCTTGGCAATCCTCCTCCTCCTCCTTCCTTCTGACCCTCCCCTCCCTCTGACCTGCCCTGAATTGACCCTTTCCCCGCTCCTTTATCCTCCTCCTCCTGCTCCATTATAGAATGCTCTCCATGGCCCCTTCTTCCCCCAGCTCCCTCGTCCTCCTCCTCCTCCGTCATTTTCTCCAGTCCCCCCTGCCCTCCCTCTGACAGCCCTTCGCAGCCCCTGTCAGTCACTCCGATTCCCCCTTTTTGCCTCCTGTCATCTTCCCCTTTTTTCCATCCTTCCTTCAGCTCTTTCCTCCTCCTCCTCCTTCTCCGATGAAGGGGAAGGAATGCTCTGCCCTCTACCCTCCCTCTGACCTAAATCCCTCCCATGAACTGGCCCCGATCATGATCTGGGGGCAAGTTCATATTCGCAAAACCCAGGTTTTTTCAAAAGAAATGGCATTTGCCCCAATTGCAAATGACCCATGCTAAGGGCCATTTGTCATGAAACGCTTGTGATTGCCTCGACATGGATTGTGAGAGATTCGGAGCCAATATGAACTTCCAGTGCAAGAACTGATTTCTGATCTGGGTTTAAGTGTAATCTGAATGGGCCCCTAGTAAAGAGTAGCAAAGTTTGCAGGGAAAAGGTCCTCACATACTCTAAGCACAGTAAATGGTTTAGGCATTCTATACCTGTTTGTAAAGAAACAAATTTAGTTTCACTGCCATCTGTTTCCAAGACCTACTTTCATTCATTACAACCAGCAAGGTATTCTATACCTTGAAACCAGCAAGGTATTCTATACCTTGCAAGTCATTAACCAGTAACTTCACAGACTGCGTTCAGTAAAATATGCATTTCCACCTATAATAGTCCAGACAAGGAGATGAGAAGGCCTGAATACGAAAGCAATTTTACCTTTTTATATTATATAATTATTATTCTTACTATTGTTGCAGCAGACAGGAATATAATTTCCATTTAATTCTAATCTTCAAATTATAAAGATGAAAAGCACACAGGAATGTACAAAGCAAAAGAGATGGATGAAAAAGAGTTTGGCTTTGCCATTCATCTAGACAATCAGATGTTATATTTCGACAGCTAACCATTATCTGTTTTATTTTCTTCTATATTCACCCCAATTTCCAGCTGACCTATTAATTTTAATAGTCTGGAGGACTCCCATTTGATGGTTCAATGCTTACAATACACCAGTGCTTTACTTTGCATAATCAAGTTGTTCAGTAAGCAAAGTAAGTTTTTAAACTTAATATATCAAAAGTGTTCTTTAAAAGTTACAAGCCATCTGAACATTTCTTTAGCATTATTAAAGTGTTATCGCCATTCTTCTCCAAGTACTTACATGATTTCAAACCCATGAATATATTTTGCTTTTCTACCTTTTTTTCTTATCTGAAATAGCAGCTGTTATTAAAGATCCATATCCATGATAAAACTATGGAGTCCCATGATGCCACCTGTAGAATCCTTCAACCCTACTAGCTTTGTTGTGTTACACTTTCCAAGAGATTCATAATCATTCACCAGAGTCACAGTCTGTGCTCTGTGAATGTCTTTCCAGTTTCATGAGCATGTATCATAACATATCTTCATATTAGAACGACACACATCTAATGTATGCTTGAGTTCGAAAAACATATATTGCCCAAAAAGCATTAGAAATTAAGTAATGCCACCACCCTCAACATTTTTGCTATTGTTGTTCACAATGAAAGTGGAAACCATGAAGCCTGACAGATGATGCTGGCCTCCAAATCTCATCACCCCAGCCATCACACACAATGGCCAGAGAAGATGGGTGATGCTGTCTATCAAATATCTGAAAGACCTTAGGTTCTCTGCCCCTAGTTTAGAATCATGGACATAAACCAGTTACAGGACTTCAATCTGAAGTGTCCCTAAACTTAGTGCCATTTCTGTGCACACTGGTTTTGTTTTTTTGTTTGTTTGTTTTTTGTATAATGTCTAGGCAAGGTAGAATGCTGAATAGTCTGGGTGTATATAAAACAAAAAGTGGAATCACAGATATTTGGAAGCAAATCAAAAGGATGACAAAATATTTGAGGAATCCTAAGGATATGAGGTTACATTTGGAATTGCTTTGTTAAATCTTCAGAATATTTTTCATACTGTATAAATAATTTCATGGAACACCACTATGGTGCATAGATCTTCATCCCAACATATCTTCTGTAACAATGTTGTCATTAATAGTCCAGGACAACAGACCATATAGTCTCTCCCTGCTCTCCATGTTCTTTTGAGTTCTTTTTCTGAGAAGAAACAATCAAGGTAGAACTAACTACCTTGTTATGGTCAAAATAAGAAGTTTCCAGCCAAATTTGAGGAGGGGCATTTAGGTGATGCATGCTTTGAAGCTGGCTGGAAAGCATACCCAAGCCATGCTATGGGGAGAAAAGCCTGACTAAAAAGGTGCTGAATTTTTCCATTTCTTCCCATGAACCTTCACATGTGTATATAAATCACAAATTCTAAAGGGGTGCATTTTCCAAACCCTAGCCCTAATTGTGCATGTAAACTCCCCATCACAAGAGCACATTAAATGGGACAGAGCTGCCGTAGCCAAGAGGTGAAGGTGGCAATGCCCGAAACTGTGACACCTCTCATGGTGATGAATACAACATAAACAAAACAGACACTCAAAGAGGGGGCATGGAGTGAAGGGGGCTTGGTTGTACATTGTTGACATCCGCATGGGCACATTGAGCTCCGATGCCCTCTCCTGGTGAAGCGCTGCACATTTATTAATATTATTATTAGCCTTTATTTATGAAGCGCTGTAAATTTACACAGCACTGTACATGCAATCTTTTTAGTTAGACGGATCCCTGGCCTCGGGCTTACAATCTAAAAAGACATGACACAGAAGGAGAAAGGAGTGGTGGAGGGAAAGGGTAAGAGGTCCAGCAGTTCCTCTCTACCTCCGAGGCCTGGACCAAGGCAGATGGACTGGAGGGAGGGCTTGGCTTCATAATGGATGGTTAATAATTTTCCAGGGAAAATACATACTCTCAAGTAGGATAATGCATATACAGTACATAGCAATACAGGAAATGGTTTGATAAACAGGCACCAAAAGAATATCAAATAGTAAGCGATAATTATGCAATGCCTGGGAAGGCTTCTCTGAACAGGATGGTTTTCAACTCCGTTTTGAAGCTGGTTAAAGAAGTGATGGCTCTTGCTTGTGGGGGAAGAAGGTTCCAGGAGTGAGGGGCAGCAAGAGAAAAGGGGCGAATTCGGGATGGGGCAGAGGAAATCCTGGGCTGAGACAGCAGACCTTGACTACCAGAACGGAGGGCCCTGGTGGGAAGGTGAGGAGAAAGAAGGTCTGATAAGTAAGGAGGGGCCAGTCCATGGAGGGCTTTAAATGTCAACAGCAGGAGCTTATACTGAATGCGGAAAGGGAGGGGGAGCCAGTGAAGGGATGCCAACACAGGAGAGATGTGGTCAGCGCGGTGGGTGGAAGTGATAAAAAGGACGGAGGTGAGAAAGAGGAAGCCCAGCCAGGAGGACGTTACAGTAATCAAGTCATGAGATCACTGGGGCATGGACCAGGATCTTGGCAGTAGAGGCGGAGAGATATGGTCGGATTTTGGCAATATTGTACAAAAAGAATCTACAAGCCTTGGCTGTGGTCTGGATCTGAGGGATACATGACAGAGAAGAGTCAAAGATAAAACCAAGACTGTGGGCTTGCTGGACTGGTTGAATAGAAATGTTGTCCACAGAGACAGAAAAGGAGAGTTGAAGGGTGGGCTTAGGGGGAAAGACAAGAAGCTCTGTCTTGGACATGTTGAGCTTCAAATGCAGATGGTGCATCCACTGCAAGACAGCTGTGAGGCAAGACGAAACTTGCTGTTCAAGCCTTGGAGAAAGGTCAGGGGTGGAGAGATACAACTGGGTGTCATCGGCATACAGATGGTAGGAAAAGCCAAAAGAGCTAATGAGTTTTCCTAAGGACAGTGTGTAGAGAGAAAACAGAAGGGGACCCAGAACAGAGCCCTGGGGAACTCCAACAAAGGGAACAGGAGAAGAAGTCTGACCGCCAGCAACCACTGCAAAAGATCTGCCAGACAAGTAAGATCTAAACCAGTTGAGAACAGAGTCTGAGAACCCAAGGTCAGAAAGTATATTAACTAGAAGAGAGTGATCAACAGTGTCAAAGGCTGCAGACAGATCAAGAAGGATGAGAACAGAGTAAAGGCCATTAGCCTTGGCCTGTAAAAGGTCATTCAAGATCTTGGTGAGAGCTGTCTCTGTAGAATGCCTTGGGCGGAAACCAGACTGAAAGGGATCGAGGATGGAGTTGGCTTCAAGAAACTCAAGACAGAGAGAATAAACAACCCGTTCCAAAACTTTAGAAAGAAAAGGAAGAAGAGAAATCGGACGATAGCTAGACAAAGAGGAGGGGTCAATATGAATATGAATGTGTGCAGGTTCACAGGGACAGCCATACAATAGCCTGGCAGTCAGCAGCACAGAGATTGGGGGGGGGGAGTTTAAAAAAGTACCCAGCAGTGTGGCTTGAAGCCACACCATGTGGTCATGACATACACCGTCTTGGGAGCGGGCTGTGCAGTTGGTGGCATTTCAATGTGATTTTGGAAAACACAGCTTCAAGCCGGGTTTTTTTGTGCCAGCCTGTTTTGGTCCTATGTTCTCTATGTATTATCAAGCTCTATTTTAAAAGGAATAAAATATCCTGCCAAAACTGGCAGCTTCCTAATGCTGACAGGTGCAGTGTACTTCCTGTGAAAACAAGGCAGCACACATTCTGTGCATGGATTTCCAAATTTCCCATCAAACAGCCTGGACTCACTTTCAAACCCAAGGTCATAAGAAGACCATGATCGGGACATACTATCCTTTACATTCTCTCATATAGTATTGTACCATAGTAATGTAAAATAACATTTTTACCAAGATTCCTTAAAATGTTATTGAACTATATCTCTCATCATGTCTGAATATTGGCTATGCTGGCCAAGACTAATGAAAAACAGACTCCAACAATATCTGGATGTCCACAGCTTCCCAGTTCCTAATTTATACCATTTTTGTTGTTAGGTATGTTATGTCTTACATTGTTCCATCTACACTAAAATTTACCATGAATAAAAGGAGATGAAACAGGTCAATTACTAATTAGTTCAAAACATAATGTTCACTTAGCCATTGTTCACTAAAGCAGATGGGAGAAACTAATTACATTATAAGGGGGTAGGTAAAGTTAATTTTCTCAAAATATTGCACAGAAAGCCACACCAAAGTCACACTCTGGTTCTTTGGACCTGAGAAAAAAGCCAGGATAATCTGGCTCCTGGTGGCATAGGCTGGGTCCTGCAGTTACGGTCCACTTTGAAAGTGGGCCATGTAGTCAGTGCAGTACTGATCCCCTTGAAGCCAGAGAAGACATGGAGCACTCTTTTGCACCCATCTGATCTGGCCCTGGGTTACCTAAAAAGATGTTCTGTGCACTGGATGACACCCGGGGCTTCCAACTTTTATCCATATCATCAAAAATATAGTGAAATCCTAAACAGCATTATGATGCAGCTCCTTCGATTCTGTAATCTTAGGCTGCCTAAGAATTCACTAAAAACATATACCGATTTTTAAATTTTTTTTTAAGCAAATATGGTTTGATAAAACCAATGTTCTGTTTTCTTGATGAAGGCCCAAAACACACTGGCCAAATAAAGCACCTTCTGGGTGCTTTGGGGGCATGGCGTTCAAACAACTAATTACTCAACAGCTCTTGTACTCTAACCACCTGCTTTCTCTAGTATACAGGACAACCCCCCCCCCAAAAAAAACCCATCCCATTTCTGTGGAAAGTGTCCATATGTGCTCCTGTTCCAGGAGAAGAATGAAGTTAAAGTCAGATGGGATGGGGCTAGTATGTTTCCCTGTTTATATGTTGATTCAACAAACTTAGATAATGAACAAATAGGGCTACTGTTAAGCACATACTGACACGGAGTACATACTGACAAAAGTATAAGTACCTTTGATTTTTCGTCTTCACTTCAAGTGGTCTGTTGGATATATTATCAGTATCTTGCACAGGAACAACAAAAGTAGCTGACAAAGTGGCTAGTAGTGCCAATAATGTAGAGAAAGTATTAATGAAAAGTCCCTCCACCACACAGATTTAATTCAGAACTCAATGCAATCAAATCAGCTGTTAAAACAGCTGGACCTTTCATTTCAGTCAATGCATTTGGAAGGATCTCTACAAGGCTTAGGTTCCAGCAGCATACTGTCCCTCATGATCAAATTCATAACAGGGACATGTGTATACTGAAAGCTGTGGCAAGACATGTGTAGCTTGCATACTTTCATCAAACTGACATAACTCTAACTTTCATTAGCTTGTGGAGGTGATATTTAACATAAACTGTAAATAAGCTTCCATGTACAATAGATCACTTGAACTGAAGAAGCTAGCTTTACATATACTGTATACGTCTGTACTCCGTATCTGTTGACTTGCCATTTGTGGATTCAAGCATCTGCAGACGGCAAGCCTCTGGTGAGGCAGTGGTGGAGGAAGAGGCAGAAGAGAGAGAAAGAGGTGGCAGAGGAGGAGGTGAGAGGAAGAGGAGGAGAAAGAGGCAGGGCAGCAGATGAGGAGGAGGAGGAAGAGGCAGGAGGAAGAAATAGCAGAGGATGCCTGAGGAGGAAGAAACAGGAGGAGGAAGAAGAGGTGGGAGGAGGTGGCTGCCCACCTGCCTGCTGCCAGTGAGACCTGGGAGGGAGGGAGGAAGGATGAGTCCCATTGTCCCCAGTGGTGGTGCAGCCATTGTGGACAATGCAGACTTGAGCATCCACAGATTTTGGTATCAGCACGGGGGTTCGGAATGGATGCCTGTGGATACAAATATGAATATATACAAATATATATACATATATTTGGTCCTTCATATAGCCCTAACCCTATCCATGATTTATTTGTTTCAATATGAATCCCCACTACATACTCTGCTTTCAAGTAAAGCAAAGCAAAAAAAAAATGTAGTGACTGGTGTTCATATAAACATTTGCTTGGAGCAATTTATACTTTTGCAACAACCATGTGCATAATTATTTCATTTGTGCCATGCATTTCTGCACAAAATTTACCCAGTGTGGCCAACAAAGGATATGTAGTAAAGGCATATCTATATATTTCTTGTGAGCATGTGCCAAGAGGCTGCAGCCAACTAAGGCTTTACTCTGTTACTGTACATCACATATTTACCATGAGTACATGAACAGAAAAAGAAACACTGCACTTTACACTTCACTGTGCTTACTACTATGAACATGAGCGTGTGTGCAGCAACTTACTTGCCATGTGGAATGCAAATTGATATTTTAGTAGCCAGTTTACAGTCCCATTTAATCTTATCCATTCTTAGGATTTCCATTATATGCAATCTCCTCTGAGATTTCTGGATCTTATCAAATTGCTGTTATTTTACTAATGCACCTTACCTGTCCATCCAGCTTTCTTATTTTTCTACCAGTCTTCTTCATCCATTTGTTTTTGATGTTTTCCTTCAAGTCATTTTTTACTTATGCCAACCCTATTATGGGGTTTTCTTTGGTAGAATTTGTTCAGAAGCGGTTTGCCATTGCCTCCCTCTGAGGCTGAGAGTGTGACTTGTCCAAGGTCACACAGTGAGTTTCTATGGCTGAGCAGGGATTCCAACCCTGGTCTCCCAGTGTCTTATTTCAACACTCAAACCACTACACCACCCTGACTCTTCACTTAACTAAATACCACCAACAAAATTTAATGGATTTAACAATTCCTCTTTATGCTTTTCAAAAAATAAAAGTGATAGATTCCAATAATTAGTTTAGAGAAATTAGAAAAAGTCATTAGAAGTTGTAGTTGAAAAGTTCTTTCATGCAAATAAAAATTGCTCTAAAAGACAACCCAGAACCACGCTGCTGTTTCATTCAGTCACACATCTTGTCAAAAGCTGATAGTAGGGGGGAAATATTACTTACACAAGGAGGAACGAGCGGCTCAATATATGCAAGCAAAATCTGTGTTGCATCTGTCATTTTTCAAATATATAGAACTGATTTTCAAGAACAAAGGGAAGAAGAAAATATAATAAGAGTCATGCAAATGTTGAGACAATGATAGATTAAGGTCCTAATCCTAAACAAATGTATTTTTAATTACATTATAAATTACACGCACACTGTGGATACATACCTGAACTTCTAAGATTATACTACAACCAACTGATTAAGTGGACTGCAATCTATTAAAGGTGATTCTATAATCAATCTACTATATAATAAAAGGAAGGCTAATATCTTGTATTGTTGTTGTGTACCTTCATGTCACTTCCAACTTATGGTGACCCTAAAGCAAACCTATTACTAGGTCTTCCTGGCAAGATTTGTCAGAGGAGGCTTGTTGTTGCCTTCCTTTGAGGCTGAGAGAGTGTGACTTGCCTGCTCAGTGGGTTTCCACGGCCAAGTGGGGATTCAGACTCTGGTTTCCAGAGTCAAAGTTCAATGCACAAACCACTACACCATGCTGACTCTTATATAATTTGTTTTATTTATATACCGCTATTCCAAAGATCATAGCGGTGAACAGCAAGTAAGCTAATTAGCAAGTAAGCTAATTTGCCCCCAACTGACTGGGTACTCATTTTAGCGACCTTGGAAGGATGCAAGCCTGAGTCGAGCTTGGGCCCTTTTGCTGGTCTTGAACTCGCAACCTTGTGGTTTTGAGTGAATGGCTGCAGTACAGGCATTTAACCACTGCGCCACCAGGGCACTGAAATGTTACCAGCTTAGTGCTAAGATAATATGAGCTTTTGTGTTTGTCCAGACTTCTTCACCAGGCATGATAGTACAAAAATTAGTATAGAGGAGGACACAAGGGTCTCATTCCCACTATGATTTGAAGCAATTTGCTGATCACTTTATATGTGCCTTGTTCCCATTGGAAACGGTTTTAGATGCAACTGCAATCATTTAGGCTCACTTGGAAACACGACAAATGCAAATAAATCACTCTTCTCAAACAGTAGTTTTTTGACAGCTCTTTTGGGATGAGCATTCCACAAGTGGGAATGACAGGTTTGATTCACAGATAAGCAAAGTGGCATGTGGAGCCCCAGCAACCTCCCTGGCAAGGTGCTCTGAGGAGGTCCAAAAACCAGAGGGATGTTTTGCAGTTCAGGGGAGACAAAAAGCCCTTGAGTGCAAATGGGTGGAAGACGGCCTCCCTCCCATCCCCACACTGCTCCGCGGGCCCTTCCACCTGTCAGGGATCAGTGTCCAAGGCTGCCGTGGCCACCCAAGCCCCAGAAACCTTCCCAGCAAGATTCTCTGAGGAGGAGCAGGGGCAGCTGAAGCATGGTCCTCCCAGCCCAGGTGGCTGCAGCGGCCTTGGATGCGGAGCCTGCAGCAGGCAGGAGGGTCCCCAGGAGTAACATGGGGATGGGAGGTAGGCCATCTTCCACCCATTTGTAGTCAGGGGCTTCATGGCTTCCACACCAGGTGACCACAGGTCCTCCTTTTTCAGAACACAGTCCTGCCTTTCGGTTTTATGTTCAAAAGCGTCCCCCACTTTGAAGCATGGGCTCATTCCCACTAGTAGGAACATAAGGATATAATTTGTTTCCATAGTGAGAACTACGCATCAGCCTGAATAGAATCCACAACCTGTTGTCAATGCGAATCACAAACTGATTTAAAAACCAGTGAGAATGAACCCAAGATGTCTGAAAATCTCTCCCATGAATTGGTCATTTTGAGTATCTCCAAAGTTACAACATGATTATGCAGGTTCAGTGACAGGGAAGGTGTTAAATCAGGGGCATGAATCATTTGGCTTTCCAGATGTTGTAGGATCCTAAGTCTCAGCAAGCCTAGACAGCAGACAATGGTGGGGAATGTTGGAAATTACAGTTCAAGAACATCTGAAAATCTGTCTGATATTTACTGCTGCATTAAAGTATTCTTTCATTTTGCTGAGATGTATAGTTACTGTTTGCTTTCCAAGCCCACTAGCCAGACAGCTGAAATTAAAAACCAGAAGTTGGAAATCTTATCAACAGGACTTATCAACATACTGTACTCATTTTATTGGCCATTTGGCAACCTATTCAAAGCTGTAAATCTACCTAGAAACAAAATTATACCAGATGCATTAGGAAAGAGCAGCAAAATGGCAAATTTTTAATATTTGGGTCAACTGCCATAAGAAAAACCACATATTCTACCTTTTAAGGTGAAAGCTGCCACTTAAGCCAATGGCAAAAGAATATAAATTTCTCTCTGATCTGTACCAGATGCTACAGTGCCAGGAGAAACTGAAAAAGGATACCAGCTGTGTGTGTCTCTGTCTTTATGCTGTAGCATGAAGCCATTCCACAATAGTTGTTCTTCCCAGGTGGCATCAATGGAGTATTTCATTCTTCCTGGTCATGATTAGACTTAAGGAGGAAGACTGGGTATTTCTACAGACAGATCCTTTGTAGCTATATTATACCATGTGGATAGATACAAGAAAAAGCAGGTGGAATTTTATCTGTATTAAACATTAAGATTTTTGGTCATGTTCAAGACATGCCTACATATTCTGGCCAGTATCTTCTGCTTTGCCTACAACAGTTCCTAGTACTAAACCTACTACGCAACTCTGTTAAACCAATTTCCAAATAAAAAAAGTAAAGTAATATTTTGTTCTAATGGCATCTATGGAGAAATTCAGATATGTCTATCTTGGTCTCAGGATGATACAGTATTACAAACGGCACCAATTTCTTTCTAAAGATATACTGTACTTAAGTAGTTTTCTCTAGGTGTAGACACATTACAACTGTCTGTATCACAAATGCAGAAAGATAATTTCTTTTTGTGTCTTTGTGCTATGTGCACCATTGTCTGGCACGGGGGACGGGTGACAATGGCCAAATGTTCTGGTTCAAGTACAATTGACAATCAGCAAGCACACAAGCACATCTTTATGTCAGTTCATGGGAACAGAAAAATGCATTCCTGCAGACACCATTCAAATTGAATAGCCATATTTTTACAGATTATCATTCAAATTAAAAATGACTAGTTCTTGCATTTATCAAATATATACCAGTATATATATATTTAAAAATATCCTTAGCATTACTGCATTCAATATAACCTTTGCAGGTTGGCTGAATAATAATCCATCTGATTTATCTGATGAACTGTTGAAACATCATGACTCTTGGCTCAGTTTCCAAACATTTTACAGAAATATCAGTATGACAAATTGACTTGCTAAGTTTGCAGATATGATAACTCATTCAATCAAGAGCTTCAGACAAAAACCATCTAGGAAAGAAATGGCACCTCAAAGAACAATGTATCATACCACATTCTCTAAATGTATTCTCTTACAATTACTTTCACAAAAATCTTTTTTTCCAGTCACACACTGATGCAAGAACAGTTTAAGACCCATATTATTTCAATAACTATAACTAATGCCTATTCTTCATTAGGCAGAGCTCTACTAATTATCAGCCAAGAAAAAGCTACAAAATTGTACAAGAAAAGTTTTATGATCCAGAATCATTACATATGCAGCTCAGTGACTAAAATGTTTAACATGATGGAGAAAAGCAATGCAAAGGGGATTAGCTCATAAAGGCAAAATACCATCCAATTAAAAAAAAATCCTTATTGAACTAGTATATTTAAATGGACACATGTTGCTTCGAAAAATATTCTGAATATTCTTCTTTGCCACACTTGAGATTTGGAATGTTAAGAATTCCCCCTTCAAAAAATATAGACTATGGAGGAGAGGTGAAGGAATAGGCCTCCACCCAATCTTTGCCAGATATCTCCATCTCCTAGCCATTCCATTTAAATTGTTCAGGGTCTAGAATGGAAGATTGCTCTTAAGGGTTTTCAGATTCAGAAGTGATGCTTTCTTCCTCATAACTTCTATCTACCAATATTTTTTGTTCACACAGCTATGGGCCTCCCTGGTTAGGGTTGCCATAACCCCCTGCAGGTGGGACTTTCCCGGTTTTGGCGGAACCGGCCCGGTCCCGGTCCAGTTCCTCCAATTCAGAGGTTGCATCCCGGATTTGGCCTTTGCTGTGGGGCGGGCGGCGCTCCTCCTCTTCCTCCGCTGCCACCGCGTGCTCCCGCAGAGGCCACCCACCTCCTCTTTTTTGCGCGGCTGCGCAACTGCGCAGCCCTCCCTCTTCCTCCTCCTCCTTTTTTGGGCGAGCGCGCACGGCACGCGGCACACCTTCCTCCTCCTCCTTGCCTCCTCATCCTCCTTCACGCAGCCGCACCGCTCACAGCACTTCCCCAGTGCTGTGGCCGGTGCCAGCTCATGTTTGCCCCGCTTGCGCGAGTGCGCACAGAGCCATATAGGGAACGCTCATCCCCTTCAGGTTCGCTGGCCAATGGCAGAAGGGTGAGGGCGGGGCTATTTCCAGCCCCAGCCCACCACTGGCCAGCCTCAAGAGGGAGGTGGAGCCTCGGAGGAGGAGGAGGAGTGAGACTCTGGGCCAGCCAGGGGTTAGAGAAAAGTGTCCTTTCTTGGTGCATAGCGCCAAGGGAGGAGGAAGAAGAGACAGAGGAGGAGGCTTGGGCCCAGGATACCTAGAGGACTGCTTCTCCCCATACAATCCACCCCGCACACTCAGAACATCTGGGCAGCAACTATTGAGGGTCCCAGGGGCCAGATTAGCCTCCACGTCTAGGAGGACTTTCACCATCTCGGCGCCGACCCTCTGGAATTCCCTGCCCATAGAGCTCCGCTCAGCCACCTCCCTGGCCCAGTTCAAGAAGGGGCTAAAGACCTTCTTGTTCAAACTAGCATTCCCTGATACAGGCTCCAATTAGTTCCCCCCCCCCCCCCCCCGACAGCAGTGGCAAGCTGGCCAGAATTGTTTTAATGTACTTGTTTTATTGTATTTCTAATCTGTGTATTTTATGATGTTGTACACCGCCCTGATTATACAGAAGGGCGGTATAGAAATAAAATTTTTAATTTTTTAATTTTAATAAGGAAGAAGTAAGAGGAAGAATAGGAGGATGAGGAAGAGGAGGGGAAGAAGAGGAGGAAGAAGAAGTAAGAGGAGGAAGAGGAGGATGAGGAAGAGGAGAGGGAAGAGTAGTAGGAGGAGGATAAGGAAGAGGAGGAGGAGGAAGAAGCATTTATATTAACATTTTTTAAAATTCATCAAAAAAATTTGCGTGTCCTCCATTTTTTAAAAAATGTGTCCTACATTTGAAAATTCTGTCCTACATTTGTCCCGGTTTGGAGGTCCTGACTTATGGCAACCCTATCCCTGGATAAACACTAATTATGCTTGTTGGAGGTGGTGGTGTTCTTAACTACCTTCAAGTCAACCCCAACTCATGACAACCCCGTGGATGAGACTTCTCCAAGCCCCTCTGACTTCCACTGTTCTGTTTAGGTCCTGTAAATTCATACTTGTGACCTTCCTAATTGAGTCTATCCATCTAGCATGTGGTATTCCTCTCTTTCTACTTCTCTTCACCGTTCCTAGCATTATTGTCTTTTCTAATGAGTTGTGCCTTCTCAGTTTGATCATTTTGGTTTTCAGGAAGATTTCAAAGACCCATTTGTTTGTCTTTTTGACTGTCCATAGTATCTTCAGCACTCTTCTCCAGCACTGCATCTCAAATGAATTTATTTTCTTCTTATCCACTTTCTTCACTGTTCATCTGTCACATCCGTACATGGTGTTGAGGAATACAATGGCTTGGACAAGTCTAACTTTAGTGCTCAGTTGTATATCTTTACTCTTTAGGATCTTCTTTCATGGCTGCCTTTACCATTTATAGCCTTCTTTTGATTTTCTGACTGCAGTCTCCATTTTGTTCAGGGTTTGATCCAAGGTATGTAAAATCTTTTGTTATTTCTATTTCCTCTTTGTCTAGAAATTGAATGTGTGTAGGTCCTCTTTATGTTCAGCATTAAGCCTGCCTTTGCACTTTCTTCTTTTAGACTCTTTAAAAATTGTCCTTTAATAATTATGGAGAGAGAAAGCTAGATTGACATCACAGGATTGCAGAAAGAAGTGAAATGTTCTCTTCTGACCAGTCAAACATCCTGTGCTGTTTTCCCAACAAAGTATCAAGCAACTCCGGACCAGCCAGCAAGACCCAGGCCTAACCTAGAGAATTATCACAGACTGTGTGCACTCAGGTCTCTAAGGTGCTACAAGATCTCTCTATGTACTAATCCTTGGACGAAGAACAGGATCAGGAATGCCAAGATAAGAGGCCCTAATTGTATCTAGCAGTTCTACCATTGCACTGGCAGAGACAGAGTCTAGTCCATCCCTAGCAGTCGCTGCAGACTGGGAGGATGTGGCAGAGGCATTTCACCCAGCCAAGTGACATAAATTAAAGCACTGGGAGCAAAAGGTCAGGAAACACCCTGATGCATTTTAAATAGAGGATTCTGGGCAGGAATGGGAGTTGGGATGGAGGAAGGGCCTTTCAGGATTGCCAGCATGGCTTTACTGTGATGACTATTAAAGATGTTTATGCTTTATACTATCAGTTTTCCCCTTTTGAGCATATTTATTTATTTATTTATTTATTTGACTATTTATTTATTCAATTTATGCCCTGTCTTTCTCCCAACATGGGATCCAATGCAGCTTACAACATAATTTAAAACAAAATAGTTAAAGCAATATGTGGTACCAAAGTCTAAAAAGTATTAATCAATCAATGTAATCAAAATATTAATTTAAAACTATTTATAAAACACAGAAGACACATATTTTGTGTGTATCTGCTGTCATGTTGCCTGTCAAGTTGTGCAACCTCATGAATTTCATAGGGTTTTCTAAGACAAGGAATACTTGGAGGCAGGTTTTTTATATCTTTAGTATATTTTGTATCTTTGTGTGTTTTATATCTTTAGTATGTTTGATTATCTGTACTGCCTATTTTGTTTTATTTTGTATTATGTTTCTGTGTGTTTTTTATTCTATTTTAATTTGTATTTTAGTATTATATATTATTCAGTAATATTATTGAATATGTACAAATGTTTTATTATGTAACTGTTTCTAAATCACCATGTACATGGATGGTGCTATATAAATAAGTAAATGACAACAACAACAATAATCATTATAATGGCTTTGCCTATTCCTTCCTCTGAAATATAGCCTGCAGCATCTGGTATTAATTGGCATTCTCCCATCTAAGTACTAACCAGGGCTACCTTGCTTAGCTTCCAAGATCAGTAAAGGAAATGATGCTTTTACATTCATGCTGCCATCATGTAATAATACACATACAATAGGCTTGCTGTATCCATTGGTATTTGGTTCCAGGTTATATCCTTGGTTTCAGGATAGTTCCTTATAGATACAAAAAAAATAGGTGTTGCGTATTATTACATGGTGGCACCATGAAAGCAGATAGTTCAGCATGTCCGCATTAATGTTGCCACCATTTAATATTATAGATGGATTAACCTGCAGTTGGTGGAATTTGTAGATCAAGAGCCTCTGTATCTGGAAGGCCTACTGTATTGTTTTTTGTTGTTGCGTGCCTTTAAGTCATGTTCAATTTATGGTGACCCTAAGGCAAACCTATAATGGTATTTTCTTGGCAAGATTTGTTCATAGGAAGTTTGCCATTGCTGTCCTCTGAGGCTGAGGGCATATGACTTGCCCAAGAGCATCCAGCGAGCTTCATGGCGAAGCCAGGAATCAAACTCTGGTCTCCAGAGTCATAGTCCAGCACTCAAACCACTACGCCAACGTGTACTACACGTTTTTTAAAAACAACATACACATCACACAGACATTTTTTAAATAAGAAGGTTTTTGACTGCTAATGAAAGAGACCAGATAGAGTACCAACTGAGCCAAAATAATCCAATTGTTAGTCCAAACTAGAATAGACTCACTGGAGAAATTAAAATTATATATATGTTGAGTTGCAAAGTTTCTACTGCTTCAGTGCATCCACTCTAATTAGGACGCACAACTGAATTTAGGTATAGCTATTAGGACTGAATTGGAATTAATATGGAGTGTCTCTTATCATCTTATACAGTATTTCTAATATACTGAACTTGAAGAGGGCAGTTAAAACTTTTCTTCTGGTTGATTTTTGGTAACAAATTTAGTTTTAAAATACTAAGATTTAAAAGAAGCTCAACTTTCTTAGGTGTGCTGGTTTCTAAAATGAATGACATGACAGAAAATGTTTTCATTTTGTTCCTCCGCCCTCCCTCTGTTCTCGCGGTCTTCAGACCTGTGTCCCTCGCTTATGTGCGAGGGATGAACGGAGGGAGAATGAATAGGGTACATGCCAATGGGGCTTGAATATCAGTGAAACTCCATTTTCACGAGAGGGACTGGAACGGATCCCCAATGAAAAAGGGAGAGCAACTGTACGTTCAGAGGCAGGTGGCAACCTGGGCATTTTCTTCCCCTATATCATCCAAGGGCTGTGTGAATTGCCGCAATGCCTCAGTCAGAAAAAAAAAAGAATATGTATTTTTTAAAATATTGAACAGTGCAGAGGAGGGTATCCAACCTATTTAAAATATAAATTGCCACTCCTGGAAGCTTTGATTCAGGGAAAGGCATTCCACTCTTATTCCCCAGAAAAAAGGCAGTCTGAAAGAAGCCAAAGTTGTGGTGGTGGTGGTGATGGTGGTGGTGGATTTCGAAGCTGCACTAAATAAATAAATAATCCAGCACCAGGTCGAGACAGGTTGCCCTAAGGCACTGAAAACCTCCTTAGCAGTAAAAAGACAAGTAAAAAAAGCCCAACAAGAATTATGCCAGCTTTAGTTCCAACATCTTACAGAATGAAGGCAACATAAATTGTATTACTAACACAGTCCTATCATAGGACAAGATCTAACAAGTGTCAGATATTACGAGCCAGATCACATGAGAAGAAACATAAATGGTTTACAATCTGTTAAAATCAGACCTTAAAAGTCATGCTATGGCATTGAACCTTCATGTCTTAGAGACTGTCAGGAAAACAAATAGAACATCACTTCTTTTCCCCACAAAAGTCAGGGAGCCATGCAAGTTTGAATGAGAGATGTTATGGGACTGTGAAAAGGGCTGGTAGAAGTGACAAGACTGGTAGAAAATGATGGGGAAGGATATGGATAGTAAGATGAATAAGGGCTGGTTCCCTTTTCTCCATAAAACTGAACAAACTGTTCTGTCCATTAAACTTAATTAGTTCTATAATATGGATCCCATTCTGATAGCCTCCAAATTTAGTGTCTTGAACTCTGGGAATAATGTGACATATTTGATTTTCTCTTTCTGTGAAAAAAGATTATGATCACAATTCACCTTTAAGGCATTACCACAAATTTTTATCTTGTTAATAATTTCACACCACATTAAGCAATGCACTAATTGGCTTTAATGTGAACACTTAATAGGAGTAAAAAGTGGCAAATTGGAAACTTATTGACACAGATGCATAAAGAAACAAATTTCTGAAATGAAATGTAAGGAATGCTGGTGGCTTTGGAAGGAAAGAACAGAGGAAGAAACAGATTGCCATATCACCAACACTCCCTAACCTCCACTGCTCTGCTTAGTTCCTATAAATTCATACCCATCACCTCCTTAATGGAATCCATCCATCTAGCATGCAGCCTTCCTCTCTTTCTACTTCCCTCCACTTTTCCTAACATCTCCAGGGGACGCCATTTCTGAGAACTGTTTCTAAGCATCCCCAGAAATGGCACCCTCTAGAATGCAACGGGAATACGATTGGAACACCCGGTGACAAAGGCGGCGTTCCAGTGTACAGTAAAATGAGGTTCTTGGCCCCATTGTGTTCCCATCGCTTTCTGTGCGTGCCCCCATGCGGGCACGTTAAAACGCACTGGGGAACGTTTTAACCCCAGTGCGATAAACTTCTATATTTATGACTTGATCTGTTCTAAGACTCATTGTTTGTCTTTGTGGCTGTCCCTGGAATCCTCAACACTCTTCTCCAGCACCACCTCTCAGATTAATTGATTTTCTTCCCAGTCACTTTAACTGTCCATCTCTCACATCTATACACAGTAACAGGAAATACAATGGTCTGATCAAAGTTTGATCCCAGGTATGAGAACTATCGCATTTCCTCATTGTCTAGGTTGGATTTGTATAGATTCTCCATGGTCATTATTTTTGTTTTCTTTATGTTCAACAGTAAGTCTGCCTTTGCACTTTCTTCCTTGATCTTACACATACTTTCTGCTAACAGTATGGTGTTGTCTGCATATCTTGGATTGCTGATATTCCTTCCTCCTATTTTTACTCCTCCTTTTTCTATGCCCAAGCCTGCTTTTTGCATAATATGTTCTACATGTAAATTGAACAGGCAGGGTGATAAGATACAGCCTTGTCTGACCCCTTTTCCAATTGGGAACCACACTTTCTCCATCTTCTGTTCTGACAGCAGCCTCTTGTCTAAAGTACAGATTCCTCATCAGGACTATCAGTTGTGTTGGCACCTCCATGCCTTTAAGGGCATTTCATGATCTATGCAGTCATAGGCTTTCCTATAGTCTAGTGATGGTGAACCTATGGCACACTGACAGAGGTGACACTCAGAGGCCTCTCCGTTGGCACATGTGCTGTCAGCCCAGAACAGAGTTTGCAACTAGAAAGCCAGAGGGACACGGCACTTTGCAATAAGTAAGTGGGTTTTGGGTTGCAGTTTGGGCACTCGGCCTCTAAAAGGTTCACCATCACTGCTATAGTCTATAAAGCACAGGCTGATTTTCTTTGGGAATTCCTTGGTGTGCTCTATGGCAGGTAAGGTGCTATACTTTCATAAGGATTGAAGCTTCATATCTTCTACTTTTCATTAGCAGGCATCTCTGCATTTGCATGTAGAGAAACATTACCCTCCTAAACAATATTGGGGGTGCTAGCCCATATACTTTCTGTGTAGAGACAAGGGGGTTAATAACCCTGAACATTGCTATACACATAGCAGCATCCATTATGCATCTATTGACATCCATGATGGGCATCTATTATTAATAATGGCATGTATCTATTCAGACAGAAAGCATATCTAGCCTAGTTAAGAACAGGGATTCTATCTTACCAGCATGGTCGGTCATCATCAGCATGCTCTGGCCAGTTATCAGCTAGGGCAAACATAGCTGTTTATCAAACAGCTGTCTTCCTATGAGGGAGGTTGGTGCTTAGTTGACTCATCTGTATCACTTCTCAGCCTTTTTAAAATATATTTCCCAGTCATAGAATCATAGAACTGTAGTGTTGGAAGAGACCACAAGGGCCATCCAGTCCAACCCCCTGCCATGCAGGAACTCTAAATAAAAGCATTCCTGACAGATGGCCATCCAGCCTCTGCTTAAAGACCTCCAAAGAATGAGACTCCACCACACTCCGAGGGAGTGTGTTCCAATGTTGAACAGCCCTTACTGTCAGGAAATTCCTCCTAATGTTGAGGTGGAATCTCTTTTCCTGCAGCTTGCATCCATTGCTCTGGGTCCTAGTCTCTGGAGCAGCAGAAAACAAGCTTGCTCCCTCCTCAATATGACATCCCTTCAAATATTTAAACAGAGCTATCATATCACCTTTTAACCTTCTTTTCTCCAGGCTAAACATCCCCAGCTCCCTAAGTTGCCCTATCAGCTGGCCAGTCTAACCAGAATAAAGATGATCACCATATAAACATATTTCTCTCTTCCATAAAGGTTATGCCCATTATAAATAATGGATGCCCATTATGGATGCTTATGCATATAACAGATGTTGCTACATGTGCAGCAATGCTGACTGGATGATTCTGGGAGCTGTAGTCCAAAATACTCTTTTTTAAATTAGCCCCTAACTTTTAGCATGAAAACTTACAGTGACAAGAAATTCAGTTCAGCTTTACAGTACTTTTATGTAGCCAGGTCACCTTCACAGTTGAGATATCAAAGCTTTCATTCAAATGGGGATTTCTACAATATTTTAGAAGGCATTGTTAGACCACGCAATGCAAGAGCTCTCACACTGCCTTCTCTACTGTTGCTTCTGCCCCCTGAGCTTGGCTTGAAAAGAAATGAATAACTCTAGTCTTATATAAAGTTATTTTCTTGCATTTTACAAAGCAAGAACTAGCTCCTTCAGGGACATATCTACATCTTGCTATCTCTCAGATGACCTGCTTGGCATCAAGCCCTAGGGGTGATACCTTGTGGGGGAAGCTGATAGTGCCCCAATGGTATTATGAACCAATGGCCAGGAGACAAACTGTTTTCCTCTTGTACTACATCATCTCCCTTCTACAGAAGTATCACAGACAACTTCATTTATTTAAATAGTCTCATTTAATTAAAATATTTAGAATAATAGAATCATAGAGTTGGAAGAGACCACAAGGGTCATCCAGTCCAACCCCCTGCCATGCAGGAAATCCAAATCAAAGCATCCCCAGCAGATGGAAATCCAGCCTCTGCTTAAAGACCTCCAAGGAAGGAGACTCCACTACACTCCAAGGGAGTGTGTTCCACTGTCGAACAGCCCTTACTGTCAGGAAGTTCTTCCTAATGTTGAGGTGGAATCTCTTTTCCTGTAGCTTGCATCCATTGTTCCGGGTCCTGTTCTCTGGAGCAGCAGAAAACAAGCTTGCTCCCTCCTCAATATGACATCCTTTCAAATATTTAAACAGGACTATCATATCACCTCTTAACCTTCTCTTCTCCAGGCTAAATATCCCCAGCTCCCTGAGTCATTCCTCATAGGGCAAGGTTTCCAGACCTTTCACCATTTTAGTCGCCCTCCTCTGGACACGCTCCAGTTTCTCAATGTCCTTTTTGAATTGTGGTGCCCAGAACTGGACACAATATTCCAGGTGGGGCCTGGCCAGAGCAGAATACAGTGCAGCCTAAAATTGCATTGGCCTTTTTAGCTGCCGCATCGCACTGCTGACTCATGTTCAACTTGTGGTCTACTTGGACTCCCAGATCCCTTTCACTTGAAGTTTCATTCAGCCAGGTGTCCCCCATCCTATATCTGTGCATTTCATTTTTCTGCCCTAAGTGCAGTACCTTATATTTCTCTGTGTTGAATTTCATTTTGTTAGCTTTGACCCAGCTTTCTAGTCTATTCAGATCATTTTGAATGTTGATCCTGTCCTCTGGAGTATTAGCTATTCCTCCTAATTTGGTGTCATCTGCAAATTTGATTTATTTGTTAATTCAAATTATATCCCTTTTTCATCTCAATATTGGGATTCAATTTCATTAAATTAAATAGATTTAAAAATGAATAAAATTAATAAAAGGATAAACTATTTTTAAAAACAATTTTAATACATGAAAAAAAGAAATTCAACACGTAGCCGGGGGGGGGGGGACCTTCCATAGCAAACACCATCAATTACAAAATATTAGCCTGAATAAAGAAAATAAATTATCTGTGCAAGAAGAAAGAAAATCTCTGTAGGGAGATCCAGACTCTGGAACAGGCCACTGTCTTTTCTTGCATCCTCACTAAACATTACGATACAGAAGGAAGAGCTTCCCGCAAAGATCTGAAAACCTGGAAAAGCTTATATAAGCAAGGGTAGTCCTTAAGACTACATGATCCCAGATTGCATAGGGTTTTAAAAGTCATGGAACACTTTGAACTGTGCCTGCTGGGAACAACCCAGTAGCCCATAATGCTGTTTTTGGTGAGGGACAGACTGCCCAAAAAGGGCGACCTGCCAGTGGCCTAATTTCATCCAGAGGGAAGCCACAGCTGCCAAACCTCACGGCTTCTCTACGGAGGAAAAAGAACCCGGAAAAAACGAGTTCTTTTTGTGCCGCAGGGCTGACATAATGAATGCGCCATTGGCACACTCGTTATGTAAGCACTGTGTGGCAACATGTGGACACCGCACAGCACTCGTGCTTACATAACAATGGCAGTTACGTAAAATTGGCACGAGCATGGCGCTTCATGCCCATTTGTATCAGGCCATAATGAGGGAGTCATGCACACCCTGTAATTGACCCCTGTTAATAATAATCTTGCAACAACATTTTGCATGAGCTGAAGTTTCAGAGCAATTTTTAAAGATAGCCCTACCTAAAGTCCATTATAGTAGTCTGAACATGATATAAGGCAAATCAGAGACCTTCAGTAGCAGGGACAGCTGGTGTCTTAGATTTAACTGTGCAACCACATTCCTGGCTACTACTGAAACTCAGATATTCAAATCCAGGGCTGAATCCAGGAATCTACCCAAATTGCAAACCTAGTTTTTTAGATGTAGTGTAACCCTATCTATCTCAGGCTGAATCTCTACTGCCTGATCTGTCTTTTGTTATCAGCAGCACTGGTTGGGTGTTACAATATTAATAGCGGAATTCAATCATCAGCAACCTTTAATTTCATTATCTGGCTTTTTCAAGAATTTAGTGCAAAAAACACCTTGATTTCACTGTATGAGCACAAAGTGTCAACTGATCTTGTGGAAATCTCAGCTACCTAAATATCAAGGGATGCTGGCATCAGCAGAAATAATATCCCAAACAATTACATTGTGAGAGCAAGTCTCAGTTCTGAAACGCAAATGATAAAAAATGCAAATATAGGTCCATTTATGCCTACACGTTTAATGTATAATGGAATAAACCATCTATGTTTGGCTTACATAGCATTTTGCACCTTATCAGCCACCATTAAAATGCATTAAATGGTGTTAATAATGATGTACAATTGACCTGCATGGTTCTTCAGAATTTCTAATCATCTTCACTTCCTTTTCAAATATGAAGAACAGTAATTATGAAACTACTACCTTCAGGTCTTGAGGGTATTAAGAGCAAGAAACAGATTAATTAGTTTCGACTACATGTTTCACAAACTTGGCTGTTAGTGGCTCCTGCAAGATATGTTAGCCCTTATTTAAACTATGATCACTACAGTTAATTCCAGCTGTGAATGATTAAAGAGAAGGAGAGAGAGGCCTTTGTTCTTGCAAGTTTTTTTATAACTTAAATGGGTCACAGATTGATTTCACAATACTAGTTGACTCTGTAATGACGTATTTTCTGGAAGTCTCCACAATATCCAGAAGCTAGAAATAGAAGTGTGGAAGAACCTACTGTATATTGCACCATCCTCTTTTTCCTTCTACTGATAGTTGCTACACCAGACCAGGAACTGAAAGGACACAGCTGGACAAATATAATTACTCCCTGGGGAATACGTGTATCTTCTATGACCTACAGCATAGCAGTCTACTCCTACTGCAATACTCTGGGGTGGGGATGGGGGTGAGGGGACCTCTTTCAGAAAGTGGAGGTATTTCGCTTTCAGAGCAGGGAATTAGACTGGTACATTATTACTGCATTCTCAAGTCTTTCCTTGGAGATTTGTTGGACCTTGGAGAAAAAGGAGCTTGGCTTATTTTGATATTTTTAACAGCTGAATGTGTCCTATTTGTCTAGTGTCTTAACTGTGTTACTCTGACTTACAGAGAGGAGGCTTAAGAAACAAATTTTCTTATGTGCTGTGGAAGAGATTACTTAAACTGGGGAAGGATGGGGTTCCAAGTACTAGTGCAGTTATGGGCAGGGGAAAATATGGAACAGGAATGGGGTTTTAAGATACTTGTTTAGGAGAAAAGAGATTGGGCATCACCTGTTCCCTCTTTTGTGCTGTCTCCTATCCCACCACAAAAGTTTCCATGATACATATTTTTTTAATTTCCATGGTGTCTTGCTTGCTAAATACCAGCTAATTTCAAAATAAAATCTCTCTCATTCCACAATTTAATTGGAGCTAAGGTATCTGGCCAAGTATCTATAACCATGAAATGTTAGTCCCTCCTAGATGTATGCACTTGGGTATCTGCTGTAGTACCAGTTATTTTACAATAATCAAGGAATTAACCATAGTGGTTTGTGCTTCAGAGATTATGCCAGTTTATAGTCCTTCTTGTGTTTTTGATCCTACTGGGACCTTTGTTCCAAATTCAAACAGATGTGAGAGTCCTCTTAAAATATTTTTCTAAAATCTCTAAATCATCTAATAATTTTTACTCTTACATGTTGTTTTATTTAGACTGTGAAATTGCCTTCAATATTTGATAGTAATAAGAGATATAACTGCCAAAAACAAGCAAATAAATATTTTAATACAACATGAAAATAACATCTGTGTCATTTTTAGGTCAGGTAAACCAAAACAAATCCTTTCAGGCACATTTGATTAGATCCAAGAGTCTTCAACCAGAGTGAGACTCTTTGAGGCTGCATATGTACTTCTTTCATGTGTCTCTTCTCCAGGAAAAACTTCAACTCACCTACTTTACGGTTTGATTTTCCCAACTGTATATCCCCCCCCCTTCTCATTTATGTCTAAACAGAGGTTTTAAATTGCTACAACTCCCACACCTTCTGAGAATAATAATCTGAAAATTAACTTTTCCAATTTGGTAATCAAATTTCGTAAAACAAGATCACATGCATGAAGTCAAAATGTTTCCTCTTGTTTCTTCTCTGTGTGCCTAATAAATGACTTCACAGTACTCTTCCTTAAGACAGAAATCCTGTACCCATGGTGCATGCACGCACATGCACACACAAAAATAGGATTTGGGATGTACTGATGAAACAAGATGCATGGCTTTCATTCCACATTCCACATATCCAGATGACTATATATATATATCACACAGTCCTGAGGTCTCACAACTTTCAGATAGGCTCAAGCTATGCCTTTAACCCATGGCTGGTCAGTCTTTTCTTTTAAATGCACATCACACAGAATAGTCAAGTAGACTATGGAGGAAAAATGTGTACTGGCTGACCAAGTGGTTCTGAGTATTTGTGCTTTATCTCTTTCAAGCATATCCTACCTATTAACTTTGAAAGAGTTTATTCATAGAACATAAAGGGACAGCAGGGAAATGATTCATACTAGTGGAGGCCTCACTAGGGTTAATTGTATGCTCGCAATTGAAGAAATTTTACCATTATCTAAAATCTTTTTTCTCCCTATGCAATTTTATGTGGAGAGTAATATGTTGCAATTTAGACATTTTGTATTCATCTAGTATTGCATTATTTGAAGAGAGAATTAATAAAATCCCAATAAAATGGAGAACTGCAGATATAAAGAAAATGGTGGATTAAATCTAACATAATTCTACAGATCACATATATATCATTAAAGCTACCCATCTCAAGACACTTCCAATAGATAACCAATCCATTAACTGGAAGGAGCTTAAAATTTAATAAGTTGATTTACCTCGCTTGCAAAATGTCTATGGTTATGTGCAATAATATGGATGTCATTTAGATCGTCTCTGGCTTTATCAAACTGTTGAAAAGTGAAACAACTGGGTAATAACCTCCTTATTTCTATATGCTTCACAGTCCTCAGCACACTAATAAAGGTAAAGGTAAATGTAATCCCTTGACATGAATGTCTAGTCATAACCGACTGCAGTGAGTAGTGCTCATCCCCGATATTAAGCCGAAGAGCCACCCTTGTCTGAGGACTACTCCAGTGGTCATGTGGCCAGCATGACTGCACTGAATGCTGTTACTTCCCACCAAAGTTGTGCCTATTTATCTACTTGCAGTTTCATGCTTTCGAACTGCTGAGTTGGCAGAAGCTGGGACTAGTGATGAGAGCTCACCCCATCATGCAGCACTCAGTCCTTGAACTGCCAACCTTCTGATCTTCCAGTCATCAGAACTGGTGTCTTTACCACTAAGACACTGCATCCCTTTAGCACACTAATAGTAACAAAGTAAAGCAAGACTGAGGTATGAAACACACTGGAGAAATAATCCAATTTGACACCGCTTTAACTGCCTTGGCTCACTGCTAGGAAATCCTGAAAATTTTAGATTATTGTGGCACCATAGCTCTCTGACAGAGAAGGCTAAATGCCTCACAAAACTACAGTTCCTAGAATTCCCTCTAGCATTGACTCAAACAATTAAACCAATCTCAAACTGGATTATTTCTGCAGTGTGGATTGGACCAGAGTTCCTCAATACAAGAGATGAAACAAAGCAAACCCTAGTATTTATTAATCTGAAACAGCTCTGGTCTTCAGTCTGAAAGGCTCCAAGACCAGAATACAATGTTGAAAATTAGGATAGTCTCTGTCTTCAAATCTGCAGCCTAAAAGACATGGTAAAAAAAATGAGTAGGACAGGTTGGGAAGAATGTGTGTGTGAGTCAACCACAATATAAAAGTCTCTTAATGGTCAGCTGAAATAGAAGCCCCTAGTGGAGGAGAGAAGCCAAAGGTTTCTGGTGTGAGAGCTCCTGTTTCCTCTTCCCCTCTTGGATCTATGTGGTGGAATAGCTACTGCCAAGTGACAGATGAAGGTGAGAAGGACTCATGCAGCTGATTTTACCTGTTCCATTTTTTCTTGTGTTCCACTCTTCCTGAATTCTACTTGAACTTTAACCTCTCAAAATCTCTAAACATAATACCAAAACTGGAGATTTCACAGTTTGCTGAAGCTTTCAGTTTCCTCCAATCATTTGTGTATTTCCCTCCATATTACCCTCTCTGTATTACCTTTCAAAAGCAATTTTTAAACAAGTGTTTACATATGAGTTATGATTCTTTTGGTGCAGTATTTTCTTTATGTTGCTGTTGTTGTGTGCCTTCAAGTCAGTTCTGACCTACAGTGATCCTAAGGCAAACCTATCATGGGGTTTTCTTGGCAAGATTTTTTCCGAGGGGGGTTATTTTTGCCTTCCTCTGAGGCTGAGAGAATGTGAGTTGCCCAAGATCATCCTGTGGGTTTCTATGGCCAAGTGCATTTAGTAAAAGGCTACATCAAAGAATTTTGATACTGTCTATAAATATAATCAAAACCAGGAGAGGCACTGTAATGCTTTTTCAGCGTGTATTACTAATGTTAATGGAAAATGTGAAAGAAGTGATAGCAAAAACAAGCAACACTCGCACACTTTTCTAAACACTGTTTGGGTATAAATTATAGAACAGTGAACAATTAATAATGCACTCAACCTCCAAAAAGTCCAGAATTCAGGACTCCAATGATAAGTTGTAGAACCATCTTTAAGAAATTAGCTCTAACACATTCAAATTTTGCCCTGTCCAGTTAGTCCCACCTGAAGATTTATCAAACTGTCAGCTTTCATTGTTTTCAAAAGTTACTTCCTGCTTACTTCATTCTTCTCTGCCTACCAGTTGTACGATTCTTCCCAAAAACACTTGAATGTATGTATACACTCACACACTCTGATAAAAGATGAACGATTTCTCCACATTCTAGAACCACATTCCCTGCATGATCTGTTTGTTTAGGACTATCTTAAATCATCTAAGCTGATCTGGAAATAAAAGGAAAACACTGTCTGAATCTGTAAGCCTATTAAGCAAGAAAATCAGAAATGTACACAATTTGGGAAATATTTAACTCTCAAAGGTTCTGAAAATCTTTTAAAAGATCATGCTGAGCTTAGTAAACTGCAATTCAAAACTCAATCTGTATAATAATAGGTATGTCTGCTGGCACAGTTTCCCAGATACAGTGCATTAAATGTCATTTAACTATTCCAATAAATTCAGGTTCGTGAGTGCAACTGATAAGCAATTTCTCCCTGCTGAAGAATGGAAGATGCAAGCATAATCAGATGGATCAATACAAAATGCAAAGACATAACACACTGTTAATTTATCAAGAATAGAACAAACGTGAAAAAAAATAATCATTAACTTAATTGTTTTCACATTAAAATTAAGAATTAATAGTTAATTTATCAGATGCCGTTACATCAGGGTCCTGTTAAAATTTCAAGAGACCAATTACTACAGCTCCATTTGCAAGTGAGGAAAAACATATCTTGCTAAACCTGAATGAATTGACTTCAATGACAGTTTTAAACTCATACACAAAGCTGTTAGCACTGTATTTTAAAGGAAACCTTAATGTTTCTAGTGGTTTTTTTTTTCTTTTTGTAAGTCAGTGTGAAAGATATGAGTGCATTAAGTGGCTCCCTGAGGGAACATAACTTTGGTTATGGTAGGGTGCGTTTTCAAATGGATTGATGTTTTCACAATTCAGCTGCCTTCAACCAAACATTTCCAAGTGGATTTTACAAAGGACACACCATTTAATTTACTTCCTATCACTCTGGTCAGCACTTCACTTCACTTACATCAAAGCAATACATGTCAGATTGCAATGGACAGAAGTTATTTTTCTATTTTTGGGTTATATCAAACCTTATAGGGGGCCACCACTAATCACTTAATGTTCTGATCAACAGTGCTTCAGTCTGGCTGTAATTCTGCTCTGTAATACTGTACTTTAGAACTTCTAGACAATGGCTTCAATCCTATCATTTCAACTAGTGTAGAGCCAATTAATCAAAGGTATTTGCCAATGTGTTTGACTCACCACTGAACAAATGGTTTAGTGGGTCTACTATAACTGGGAGTCACCAACAAGACTTTGGCCCTAGCATCCACGCTTCATATCTGCTCATGTACCCAAATCTATAGCCTATCACAAACATTAGAGTTGTCCTCTAATCCTTAAGATTGTCTACGCCATCATATTTCTAATTTCTACATATGGTTGTGAAAGTTAAACAGTGAAGAAAACTGTAGGAATAAAATCAATTAATTTGAAATATGGTGTGGAGAAGTTCTATGGATACTGATGACTGCTAAAAAGACAAATAAATGGGTCCTAGAGCTAATCAAGCCTGAATTCTCTCTAGAAGCCAAGATGACTAAACCAAGACTGTAATACTTTGGTCATATCATGAGAAGATAGGATTCACTAGAAAAGACAGTAATGCTTGGTAAGGTAGTAGGAAAAGAGGAAGACCGCATTCCAGATGAATAAATCTAATCAAGGTAGCCCCAGCCCTGAGCCTGAAAGACCTGAGCAGGACTATTGATGATAGGGTGACTTGGAGGTCTGTCACTCATGAAGTCAGTATAAATTAAAGTCAACATGAGGGCAGTTAACAAAAATTGTGGTTTTCAGTCTAGTGTCTTTCACTATTTGGTATTCCCTCATATTCCCTGTTTAGGATGATCACAAAATCAAGGTTTTTAAGCTTAGTATAAAACCATTGTTATGAGGATATTGTCACTTCAACTATAGAAAATATTTTGGAATGCAGTAGTTCAGATGTGTGCATCCAATTTTCCAAACATGCTGCCACATTTCTTCCCCTCCCCTTTCCTTCCTCCATTTTATGCTGCTTGAGACTAACATGGCTATTTCTCTGAACACTGGTTAAAATTGTTACTGTTGAGTAAATATACAGTATTCACACACATCTTAACCAATAGTAGAGTAATATTTCTTTTGGAAGTGGTTGAGCACTATGTTTAGCATAGTAATTCTGTAGCAATTAAGATGAAATGAGAAACTGCCAAGTTATCTCTGCAGCAGCACAATGAAATTAGCACCGATTTCAAGGGGCAAGTAGATCTTTTCATTTTAATTTGCTGAAGTTATCATAAGACTTGTGAAATATGGCCTCTCCCCTCGCCCTACACACATCTGCAGGTCTAATTTCTGATTTGTTCACTGTGACTTCATGCATTTTTAATATGAACCAAACAAAAATTAAATTAAATTAGTTTTTTATTAGAAGAACCTAACTATATTTCACAGTATCTCAGTGAGCTTTCACAGAAGGGATCATTTTGCTTAATTGCCAAGGAGATTGCTTCCAAATTGTGGCCATTTTTCAGGATTTGCAGGTTAATGTGTCAACGAACCCTGAAGTAGTAATTTTACAGAACTAACTACATAGCCTTACATTTTACATAAATAATTTACATATTTTTCCTTGAAAGCTGAAAACCCCCAAAGTTTGAGTAAGAGTAAACAAAACAAAAAAAGCAAACCTCTCCGAAGGAGAACTTGGGTATGTTACTTTCCAGTATGGCCAGTGTTCTTTGAGGAATCCTGGGAGTTGTAGTCCTAAAAGGAGCAAATTTGGCAAGCACTGCTACCAAGGGAGTAATTCATGTTTTCCTGCCCAGCATGTGTGGAAAGCAGTGAATAAATGAAGCATTACATATTTCACCTTAATAGTACAAATGGCATCTGGTGTCAGTAGGCTCAAGGCAACCACAAGGTTTGAAGAAACAAAAAATCTTTAGTTCGAGCTTTAAAAAACACCCAGGAATAAAATACAACCCACTGAGTATGCAAAGATGAAAGGATGGATAATAAATAAATAAATGTGTTCAGTATTGTGGTGCAGAAAACATAGTAATTATTTCTCACCAAAATATTATGCACACTCGGGTTTGTCTAGATGCATCCCGTCAGTTGCGCTATGGATTTAATGATTCTGGGGAACTGATAGAAGCTAAATTAGAAACTTCACTGTGTGCTTAAGTTTGGACAATATGTGCAAAGCTGAATTCAGATTGATAAACTGGAAACCAGCACTCGCAGGTGACTAGTTATTTGTAGGGTAGTTTCAAACACAATTAGTTCCAATTAGTTCAGTTCTGCAACTTAAAAGAAGAAACTACATTACATTATGGCCATAACTTAACATGGGATAATTAACTTCTTTTGTGATATAACTGTATCTTCCAGTTACTTCAAGAGTTATGCAGTCATAGCCCCACTAAATGGAATACCTCATGATTCGAATGCTAGCTTTCTGTTCTGCTTTGTACCATTACCTCATCCTGTGATGTTAGTGCTATGATGATAATGAGGCAGAGGGCAATGTGTTTTGTATCATATAAACCAGTGGCTTGCAGCATTCAATCTTTTTTCAAAAAGGGAAATAAAGTATAGTGACTATTTTAGCTATAAGAAACCATGACATAAAGAGTTACTTTTAAAATTCACAACTATAATTGTGACTAGCTACTTTTATGACTCTTGAACTGATAACTATAATTATTTTTTTCAAACTCTTCTTGAAACAAAGGATTGCACAATATCAGGAATGGGTGAATCTGACCTGTGTGGAGGTATGTTCTTACATTTTTTTATATATATAGCATGTTCTTTCTCTTCTACAATTCATGCTTCAATGCATGTACTTTTACCAAGAACTGAAATCGTACCTTTGATTAAAACTGAACTCTTCTCTGGTTGGTCCTATTGGCCCAGTACAGACTGCCCCAAATGGGCGGCCCGCACCTGCCCTTTTTCATGGGGGATTGGGCCCACAGCAATCTCACCGGCAGCCCTGCGGTCCCAATCCAGCATTTTCCGGGCCACAGAGAAGTGGCAAAATGCTGCTTCTCCATGGCCCATAAAAGGTTTGTCCTTGGGGCTTCATGCCCCCGGACACCCTGGCCCTGCAGAGGAGAAAGGGACAGCCCTCAGGATCATTGGCGGGGCTGTGTAGCTGCCACACCAATGATCCACTGGCAGGAAGAAGCTGCCTAGAGCAGCTTCTTCCTGAGACGTCGTAAAGGCTGTGTTGCAGCCCTTATGACATCTCTTCACGTTGCAGACATGCGGACGTTGTGCATTGCACATGTCATCATGGCAGCCCCCGTGTGGTTGGGAGGCCACTATGATGACAGCGTCTGTACATTCTAGGGTTCTTGGCTGTGCGTTGCTGCGTGGTCCAGGACCCTAGAATCGGTGGTGGTATGCCGCTTTCTGCTGCGTGTATCAGGCCATCAATTCTAATTATTTTTGTCAAAGTGAAAGACTATGTTACAGATGTGTTGAATCAATCAAGGAAGCCATGGCCCTGAGTTTGCAATACCTGTTGATGACTAAGATTCATGGAAGTGAACAGAATCAAGAGAGAATTGATAGTTCAGATAAAGATGAAAGAAATTCATGTGCACACTGGTAGGAAAAGCCAGGTTGGGCGTAGAGTCAGGGAATGGCTTCCATATGCTGCACACCACAAAGCATGATACAAATGACTTTCTTCTGCTCTGTTTAAACATGTTTTTCTCTCTGTTTCTCATACTTCTTTCTATCCACATCTACAAAACACTGGCTCATTATCTTCTTTCTTTCCTCTCACCCTCTTTCTTCTCCCATCCTTCCCTACAATTCCTGACTACATTAATTTTCATCCTCACTCTGTAATTGAAGAGCCCTGGTGGCGCAGTGGTTAAATGTCTGTACTGCAGCCACTCACTCACAAACCACAAGGTTGTGGGTTCACTACCAGCCAGGGGCTCAGGGTCGATTCAGCCTGGCATCCTTTCAAGGTCACTAAAATGAGTACCCAGCTTGTTGGAGGCAAATAGCTTACACATTGTAAACCATTTAGAGAGTGCTTAAGTGCACTGCTAAGCATTATAGAAATGTACTTGCTATTGCTATTGTTATTACTAATTTATTCACCCTTACTTCTCATCCCTCCAACTCCTGGCTAAACATCTTCTACTCCTCACCCTCATTCCTCTGCAACCTTCACTCACCACACCAGACTAAAGATCTTCTCCTTCCCTTCTCTCTCTTTTACTCCTTCCCCCACTTCCTTGTTGCACTCATTTTTTCCCTCCTTCTTTGGTCTTTTACCTTTCCCCCCCATCCAGCACCCTTTTTTCCTCCATCCACCACCTTTCTCCCACCTCTTAATTCTGGCAACATTTTTTCTTCTCCCTTCTTTCCCATCCTTTTTCTCTTTTATTCTCCACCATATATCCTAATTACATTAACCATCTTGCTTCTTTTGCGCTCCCTCCTGCCTCCATCCAGGAATATCTCAAAATTGAGATATGTTAGATTCTCAGAATTTTAAAGTTGTAAGTTCCATTGAACTCAACAGGCTTGTGTCCGAATACAGATATGGGATTGCCCATTACCATCACCACCACCGTCCCTTTCCCCAAATATTTTTCATTATTATTAGGGTTATTATGAATATTTGCAAGTGAGGAAGTATTCCATAATATCACTTTAAAAAAATAGATGTGGCTGGTGAGAAGCATTGGTTAATGGGAGTAATGCATGAAAAGCAAAGGAAATCTTCAGTCATGCATTACTCCCATTGACCAATGCTTTCTCACCAGCCACATCTTTTTTTAAACTGATGTTATTATTCCCCTTAATAAACTAAAATATGTAAATCTTAACTAATTAATATACATAAGCATGATTCTGCTAATTATTGATTTTGCACCTCTAGCAATAAACACACAAACAATTTTTTAAACATTCTATCCCAAATATGGTGCATCACATTTCTCCAGTTTAGAATAAGAAAAAGTCAAAGTAAATCACTCAAGTACCTATAAAATTAGTGAAGGTTTGCATAAAAATTAAACTCATTTATACCAGGTCATAATTGTTAGCTGCATCAGCTTAATAGATTTTGATGGGTAAGTCCCAGTTACACGCAAAGAGAAAGGTCAGTCACCAGTAAATCCTAGGCTTCAACTTGAATATCAGTACCAATGTAGTATTAAGAAATGTTCTTTTCTCATCTGTAAAAGAAGGGTAGTTGTGCTTTCTTCCTTGATAGATGGGAAGATGTGTTCATTAATATTTATAAAGCAGTAAAGTAAAAAGTGCATAAATGCAAAAACATACCAATCTGATACCTTAAGAAGGTATCAATTATGTTAATATAAAAGTCCCATATGAGGGAACTCAACAGCTAATGGTCCCTTCATTATCAATCATCTACATGCACATGGGTGCCTCTTGCAATTTTCTGTCTATCCTAGGATTTTCTCTTTTAGTCTTGTTAAGTAAGAGAATTAACAATGCAATCCATCAAGCACAACCTCCATTCATTCCAAAAGGATAGCTATGTTACTGTATTACAACAAAGATAAAAGGAGCCTCGTCGCATCTGAAAGAATGTCATGTCATAAACTTTCATGCACTAGAGACCACTTCATCAGATGAATGAAGTGATATCCTCAATAGGCATCTATATATTGTATATAAAATTGTAAACAACAAGGCCAAAGAACTATAAAATAAAAAAGTACCATCTGTGACAATTCTCTGGAGAGCTGAAACGCTGGAAAGATAAACATAGTATCAAAATATGCCAGAAGCAATGAACAATAGCAAAATCTTAAATTCTATTAACTATTATAAAACCTGTAGTGGGAAAGAAAACTATGGCCTGTTACAGACTGCCCAAATAAAGCTGCTTCGGGTCTCTTTGGAGTTATGCTATTTAAATGATGCATGGGTCCTAAAAGTCCGGAAGTAGCGCCAAAGCCACATTCCATTTCTAAGCACTGGAGTGCAGCTTTGGTGCAGTTTCTGGATTCTTTTTTTCTCCCTATGCAATTTTAGCGTGAGATTAATATGTTGCAATTTAGACATTTTTGTATTCATCTAGTATTGCATATTTGAAGAGAGAATAAAAATCCCAATAAAATGGAGAACTGCAGAATAAGAAAATGGTGGATTAAATCACATAATTCTACAGATCCATATATTCACTAAAGCAACTACCATCTCAAGACACTTCCAATAGATAACAATCCATTAACTGGAAGGAGCTTAAATTTAATAAATTGATTTACCTCGCTCGCAAAATGTCTATGGTTATGTGCAATAATATGGATGTCATTTAGATCGTCTCTGGCTTTGTCAAAACTGTTGAAAGTGAAAACACTGGGGAATAACCTCCTTATTTCTATATGCTTCACAGTCCTCAGCACCTAATAAAGGTAAGGTAAATGTAATCCTTGACATGAATGTCTAGTCATAACCGACTGCAGTGAGTAGTGCTCTCCCCGATATTAAGCCGAAGAGCCAGCCTTGTCTGAGGACACTCCAGTGGTCATGTGGCCAGCATGACTGCACTGAATGCTGTTACTTCCCACCAAAGTTGTGCCTATTTATCTACTTGCAGTTTCATGCTTTCGAATGCTGAGTTGGCAGAAGCTGGGACTAGTGATGAGAGCTCACCCCATCATGCAGCACTCAGCCCTTGAACTGCCAACCTTCTGATCTTCCAGTCATTCAGAACTGGTGTCTTTACCACTAAGACACTGCATCCCTTTAGCACACTAATCGTAACTGTGGGCGGAACAAACCGCCATTTAGTACGTATAGGAGATACGTACTAGGTCAGGAAGGGGCGGTGCTTCCACACCCCCCTAACCTAGTCACCTATCCTATACGTACAAGATGGCGGCGCACCGTCTACATGGGCGCCGCCACTTTACGTACTGGACGCATCGCGTCCAGACGTGCGCGCGCCTATGGACGTCGCGAGTCGCGCCGGCGCCTCGCGACGTCATAGAGGCGCCGCAAGAAGAAGCCTCCGAATGGAGCTTCTTTTTTTGCTCCGCGCGGGAGCCGCGCGGTTGGCTGCTGCGCTCCGCACGGAGCAAATGGCGGCGAGGGGAAGCGCCGCAAAGCGGCGGTTTGTACCCCGCCAACCGTAAAGCAAGACTGAGGTATGAAACACACTGGAGAAATAATCCCAATTTGACACCGCTTTAACTGCCTTGCTTCACTGCTAGGAAATCCTAGAAAATTTTAGATTATTGTGGCACCATAGCTCTCTGACAGAGAAGGCTAAATGCCTCACAAAACTACAGTTCCTAGAATTCCCTCTAGCATGACCCAAACATTAAACCACATCTCAACTGCTCATTATTCTGCAGTGTGTATGGACCAGAGTTCCTCAATACAAGAGGATGAAACAAAGCAAACCCTAGTATTATTAATCTGCAACCTGGTCTTCAGTCTGAAAGGCTCCAAGACCAGAACCAATGTTGAAATTAGGATAGTCTCTGTCTTCAATCTGCAGCCCAAAGACATGGTAAAAAACATGCATCGGACAGGTTGGGGAAGAATGTGTGTGTGAGTCAACCACACTATAAAAGGCCTGTTACAGACAGCCCAAAATAAAGCGCTTCGAGTCACAAGGAGGTCATGGTGTTTCAATGATGCTGCATCCTAAGAGTCCAGAAGTCACGCCAAAAGAACCATGCTCCAGCAAGGACTGGAGCGTGGCTTGGTGTGGCTTCTGGACTCCTTAGGACGCATGCATCATTGAAACACCATACCTCCCTGTGACTCGAAGCAGCTTTATTTGGCTGTCTGTAACAGGCAAAAAAGTCTCTTAATGGTCAGTGCAAGATAGAAGCCCTAGTGGAGGAGAGAAGCAAATTTCTGGTGTGAGAGCTCCTGTTTCCTCTTCCCTCTTGGATTATTTGGTGGAATAGCTACTGCCGGTGCACAGATGAAGTGAGAAGACGCACGCAGCTGATTTTACCTGTTCCATTTTTCTTGTGTTCCACTCTTCCTTAATTCTACTTGAACTTTACTCCCAAAATCTCTAAACATAATACCAAAACTGGAGATTTCACAGTTTGCTGAAGCTTTCAGTTCCTCAATCATTGTATATTTCCCTCCATATTACCCTCTCTGTATTACCTTTCAAAAGCAATTTTTAAACAGTGTTTACTATGAGTTATATTCTTTTGGTGGCAGTATTTTCTTTATGTGCTGTTGTTGTGGCCTTCAAGTCAGTTCTGACCTACAGTGATCCTAAGGCAACCTATCATGGGGTTTCTTGGCAAGATTTTTTTCAGAGGGGGTTATTTTTGCCTTCCTCGAGGCTGAAGAGAATGTGAGTTGCCCAGATCATCCTGTGTTTCTATGGCCAGTGCAATTTAGTAAAGGCTACATCAAAGAATTTTGATACTGTCTATAAATATAATCAAAACCAGGAGAGGCACTGTAATGCTTTTTCAGCATGTATACTAATGTTAATGGAAAATGTGAAAGAGTGATAGCAAAACAAGCAACACTCGCACACTTTTCTAAAACACTTTGGTATAAATTAGAGAACAGTGAACAATAATAATGCATCAACCTCCAAAAAGCCAAATTCAGGACTCCATTGATAAGTTGTAGAACCATCTTTAGAAATTAGCCTAACACATTCAAATTTTGCCCTGTCCAGTTAGTCCTACTGAAGATTTATCAAACTGTCAGCTTTCATTGTTTTCAAAAGTTACTTCCTGCTTACTTCATTCTTCTCTGCCTACCAGTTGTACGATTCTTCCCAAAAACACTTGAATGTATGTATACACTCACCACTCTGATAAAAGAGCTGAACGATTTCTCCACATTCTAGAACCACATTCCCTGCATGATCTGTTTGTTTAGGACTATCTTAAATCATCTAAGCTGATCTGGAAATAAAAGGAAAACACTGTCTGAATCTGTAAGCCTATTAAGCAGGAAATCAGAAATGTACACATTTGGGAAATATTTAACTCTCAAGGTTCTGAAAATCTTTTAAAAGATCTGCTGAGCTTAGTAAACTGCAATTCAAAACTCAATCTGTATAATAATAGGTATGTCTGCTGGCACAGTTCCCAGATACAGTGCATTAAATGTCATTTAACTATTCCAAATAAATTCAGGTCTCGTGAGTGCAACTGATAAGCAATTTCTCCCTGCTGAAGAATGGAAGATGCAAGCATAATCAGATGGATCAATACCAAATGCAAAGACATAACACACTGTTAATTTATCAAGAATAGAACAAACGTGAAAAAAATCAATCATTAACTTAATTGTTTTCACATTAAAATTAAGAATTAATAGTTAATTTACAGATGCCGTTACATCAGGGTCCTGTAAAATTTCAAGAGACCAATTACTAAAGCTCCATTTGCAAGTGAGGAAAACATTCTTGCTAAACCTGAATGAATTGACTTCAATGACAGTTTTAAACTCATACACAAAGCTGTTAGCACTGTATTTTAAAGGAAACCCTAATGTTTTTCTAGTGGGTTTTTTTTCTTTTTGTAAGTCAGTGGTGAAAGATATGAGTGCATTAAGTGGCTCCCTGAGGGAACATAACTTTGGTTATGGTAGGGTGCGTTTTCAAATGGATTGATGTTTTCACAATTCAGCTGCCTTCAACCAAACATTTCCAAGTGGATTTTACAAAGGACACACCATTTAATTTACTTCCTATCACTCTGGTCAGCACTTCACTTCACTTACATCAAAGCAATACATGTCAGATTGCAATGGACAGAAGTTATTTTTCTATTTTTGGGTTATATCAACCTTATAGGGGGCCACCACTAATCACTTAATGTTGATCAACAGTGCTTCAGTCTGGCTGTAATTCTGCTCTGTAATACTGTACTTTAGAACTTCTAGACAATGGCTTCAATCCTATCATTTCAACGAGTGTAGAGCCAATAATCAAAGGTATTTGCCAATGTGTTGACTCACCACTGAACAAATGGTTTAGTGGGTTTACTATAACTGGGAGTCACCAACAAGACTTTGGCCCTAGCATCCACGCTTATATCTGCTCATGTACCCCAAATCTATAGCCTATCACAAACATTAGAGTTGTCCTCTAATCCTTAAGATTGTCTACGCCATCATATTTCTAATTTCTACATAGGTTGTGGAAAGTTAAACAGTGAAGAAAACTGTAGAAAAAATCAATTAATTTGAAATGTGGTGTGGAGAAGTTCTATGGATACTGATGACTGCCTAAAAAGACAAAAAATGGGTCCGAGAGCTAATCAAGCCTGAATTCTCTCTAGAAGCCAAGATGACTAAACCAAGACTGTAATACTTTGGTCATATCATGAGAAGAATAGGATTCACTAGAAAAGACAGTAATGCTTGGTAAGGTAGTAGGAAAAGAGGAAGACCGCATTCCAGAGAATAATCTAATCAAGGTAGCCCAGCCCTGAGCCTGAAAGACCTGAGCAGGACTATTGATGATAGGGTGACTTGGAGGTCTCTCACTCATGAAGTCAGTATAATTAAAGTCAACATGAGGGCAGTTAACAAAATTGTGGTTTCAGTCTAGTGTCTTTCACTATTGGTACCCTCATTCCGTTTAGGATGATCACAAAATCAAGGTTTTTAAGCTTAGTATAAAACCATTGTTATGAGGATATTGTCACTTCAACTATAGAAAATATTTTGGAATGCAGTAGTTCAGATGTGTCATCCAATTTTCCAAACATGCTGCCACATTCTCCCCCCCCTTTCCTTCCTCCATTTTATGCTGCTGAGACTAACATGGCTATTTCTCTGAACACTGGTTAAAATTGTTACTGTTGAATAATATACAGTATCACACACATCTTAACCAATAGTAGAGTAATATTTCTTTTGGAAGGTTGAGCACTATGTTTAGCATAGTAATTCTGTAGCAATTAAGATGAAATGACAAACTGCCAAGTTATCTCTGCAGCAGCACAATGAAATTAGCACCATTTCAAGGGCAAGTAGATCTTTTCATTTTAATTTGCTGAAGTTATCATAAGACTTGTGAAATATGGCTCTCCCCTCGCCCTACACACATCTGCAGGTCTAATTTCTGATTGTTCACTGTGACTTCATGCATTTTTAATATGAACCAACAAATTAAATTAAATTAGTTTTTATTAGAAGAACCTAACTATATTTCACAGTATCTCAGTGAGCTTTCACAGAAGGGATCATTTTGCTTAATTGCCAAGGAGATTGCTTCCAAATTGTGGCCATTTTTCAGGATTTGCAGGTTAATGTGTCAACGAACCCTGAAGTAGTAATTTTACAAGAACTAACTACATAGCCTACATTTTACATAAATATTGACATATTTTTCCTTGAAAGTGAGCTTCAAACCCCCAAAGTTTGAGTAAGAGTAAAACAAAACAAAAAAAGCAAACTCTCCGAAGGAGAACTTGGGTATTTACTTTCCAGTATGGCCAGTGTTCTTTGAGGAATCCTGGGAGTGTAGTCCTAAAAGGAGCAAAATTTGGCAGCACTGCTACCAAGGCAGTAATTCATGTTTTCCTGCCCAGCATGTGTGGAAAGCAGTGAATAAATGAAGCATACATATTCACCTTAATAGTACAAATGGCATCTGTGTGTCAGTAGCTCAAGGCAACCATAAGGTTTGAAGAAACAAAAAATCTTTGTTCGAGCTTTAAAAAACACCCAGGAATAAAAATACAACCCACTGAGTATGCAAAGATGAAATGATGGATAATAAATAAATAAATGTGTTCAGTATTGTGGTGCAGAAAACTAGTAATTATTTCTCACCAAAAAATAGCACACTCGGGTTTGTCTAGATGCATCCTGTCAGTTGCACTATGGATTTAATGATTCTGGGAGAACTGATAGAAGCTAAATTAGAAACTTCCACGTGTGTGCTTAAGTTTGGACAATATGTGCAAAGCTGAATTCAGATTGATAAACTGGAAACCAGCACTCGCAGGTGACTAGTTATTTGTAGGGTAGTTTCAAACACAATTATTTCCAATTAGTTCAGTTCTGCAACTTAAAAGAAGAAACTACATTACATTATGGCCTATAACTTAACATGGGATAATTAACTTCTTTTGTGATATAACTGTATCTTCCAGTTACTTCAAGGTTATGCAGTCATAGCCCCACTAAATGGAATACCTCATGATTGCGAATGCTAGCTTTCTGTTCTGCTTTGTACCATTACCTCATCCTGTGAGTTAGTGCTATGATGATAATGAGGCAGAGGGCAATGTGTTTTGTATCATATAACCAGTGGCTTGCAGCATTCAATCTTTTTTCAAAAAGGGAAATAAAGTATAGTGACTATTTTAGCTATAAGAAACATGACATAAAGAGTTACTTTTAAAATTCACAACTATAATTGTGACTAGCACTTTTAGACTCTTGAACTGATAACTATAATTATTTTTTCAAACTCTTCTTGAAACAAAGGATGCACATATCAGGAATGGGTGAATCTGACCTGTGTGGGAGGTATGTTCTTACATTTTTTTATATATAATCATGTTCTTTCTCTTCTACAATTCATGCTTCAATGCAGTACTTTTACCAAGAACTGAAATCGTACCTTTGATTAAACTGAACTCTTCTCTGGTTGGTCCTATTGGCCCAGTACAGACTGCCCCAAATGGCGGCCCGCACTGCCCCTTTTCACGGGGGATTGGGCCCACAGCAACTCACCGGCAGCCCTACGGTCCCAATCCAGCATTTTCTGGGCCAGGAGAAGTGGCAAAATGCTGCTTCTCCATGGCCCATAAAAGGCTTGTCCTTGGGGCTTCATGCCCCCGACCCCTGGCCCTGCAGAGGAGAAGGGGCACCTCAGGATCATTGGCGGGGCTGTTGAGCTGCCACACCAATGATCCACTGGCAGGAAGAAGCTGCCTAGAGCAGCTCTTCCTGAGACGTCGTAAAGGCTGTGTTGCAGCCCTTATGACACTCTTCACGTTGCAGACATGCGGACATTGTGCATTGCACATGTCCATCAGGCAGCCCCCGTGTGTTGGGAGGCTACTATGATGACAGCGTCTGTATATTCTAGGTTTCTTGGCTGTGCGTTGCTGCGTGGTCCAGGACCCTAGAATCGGTGGTGGTATGCCGCTTTCTGCTGCGTGTATCAGGCCATCATTTCTAATTATTTTGTCAAAGTGAAAGACTATGTTACAGATGTGTTGAATCAATCAAGGAAGCCATGGCCCTGAGTTGCAATACCTGTTGATGACTAAGATTCATGGAAGTGAACAGAATCAAGAGAGAAGTGATAGTTCAGATAAAGATGAAAGAAATTCATGTGCACACTGGTAGGAAAAGCCAGGTTGGGCGCAGAGTCAGGGAATGGCTTCCATATGCTGCAACCACAAAGCATGATACAAATGACTTTCTTCTGCTCTGTTTAAACATGTTTTTCTCTCTGTTTCTCATACTTCTTTCTATCCACATCTACAAAACACTGGCTCATTATCTTCTTTCTTTCCTCTCACCCTCTTTCTTCTCCCATCCTTCCCTACAATTCCTGACTACATTAATTTTCATCCTCACTCTGTAATTGAGAGCCCTGGTGGCGCAGTGGTTAAGTCTGTACTGCAGCCACTCACTCACAAACCACAAGGTTGTGGGTTCACTACCAGCCAGGGGCTCAGGGTCGATTCAGCCTGGCATCCTTTCAAGGTCATCAAAATGAGTACCCAGCTTGTTGGGGGCAAATAGCTTACACGTGTAAACCATTTAGAGAGTGCTTAAGTGCACTGCTAAGCATTATAGAAATGTACTTCATGCTTATTGTTATTACTAATTTATTCACCCTTACTTCTCATCCCTCCAACTCTGGCTAAACATCTTCTACTCCTCACCCTCATTCCTCTGCAACCTTCACTCACTCACCACACCAGACTAAAGATCTTCTCCTTCCCTCTCTCTCTTTTACTCCTTCCCCCACTTCCTTGTTGCACTCATTTTTCCCTCCTTCTTGGTCTTTTACCTTTCCCCCCCATCCAGCACCCTTTTTTCCTCCATCCACACCCTTTCTCCCACCTCTTAATTCTGGCAACATTTTTTCTTCTCCCTTCTTTCCCATCCTTTTTCTCTTTTATTCCACCATAATCCTAATTACATTAACCATCTTGCTTCTTTTGCGCTCCTCCCTGCCTCCATCCAGGAATATCTCAAAATTGAGATATGTTAGATTCTCAGAATTTAAATTGTAGTGCATTGAATGGCTGTGTCCGAATACAAGATATGGGATTGCCCATTACCATCACCACCACCATCCCTTTCCCACAAATATTTTTCATTATTATTAGGGTTATTATGAATATTTGCAAGTGAGGAAGTATTCCATATATCACTTTAAAAAATAGATGTGGCTGGTGAGAAGCATTGGTTAATGGGATAAGTGGACCTGGGTACAAATTGCCGGGAATTTGTAACCGAACCTTCGTAACCAATTGAGCGTCAATGATCTCTTGCCACTCCGTCAAATAGCATTTTTTTAACGAAAAAACTTCGTAGCCAAACAATAAATCCGTATTTTTCGTATCCCGAAAAATTCGTAAGCTGTAATTCGTATCCGGTACCATTTTGCATGACAAAGGATCTCAGTCATATTACTCCATTGACCAATCTTTCTCACCAGCCACATCTTTTTTTAAAGTGATGTTATTAGTCCCCTTAATAAACTAAAATATGTCAATCTGTAACTAATTAATAGACATAAGCATGATTCTGCTATTATTGATTTTGCACTCTAGCAATAAACACACAAACAATTTTTAAACATTCCTATCCCAAATATTGTGCATCATATTTCTCCAGTTTAGAAAAGAAAAAGTCAAAGTAAATCACTCATACCTATAAATTTAGTGAAGGTTTTGCATAAAAATTAAATCATTTATACGGTCATAATGTTAGCTGCATCAGCTTAATAGACTTTGATGGGTAGTCCAGTTACACGCAAAAATAAGGTCAGTCACCAATAATCCTGGGCTTCAACTTGAATATCAGTACCACGTAGTAAGTGAAGAAGTTCTTTCTATCTGTAAAAGAAGAGTAGTTGTGCTTCTTCCTTGAAGATGGGAAGATTGTTCATTAATAGTATAAAGCAGTAACAGTAAAAAGTGCATAAATGCAAAAACATACCAATCTGATACCTTAAGAGGTATCAATTATGTTAATATAAAAGTCCCATATGAGGGAACTCAACAGCTAATGGTCCCTTCATTACATCGTCACATGCAATGGGTGCCTCTTGCAATTTTCTGTCATCCTAGGATTTTTCTTTTAGTCTTGTTTAAGTAGAAATAACAATGCAATCCACAAGCACAACTCCATTCATTCCAAAAGGATAGCTATGTTACTGTATTACAACAAGATAAAAGGAGCCTCGTCGCATCTGAAGAAATGTCATGTCATAAACTTTCATGCACTAGAGACAACTTCATCAATGAATGAAGTGATTACTTCAATAGGCATCTATATATTGTAATAAAATTGTAAACAACAAGGCCAAAGAACTATAAAAAAAAAAGTACCATCTGTGACAATTCTCTGGAGAGCGAAACGCTGGAAAGATAACATAGTATCAAAATATGCCAGAAGCAATGAACATAGCAAAATCTTAAATTCTTTAACTATATAAAACCTGTAGTGGGGAAGAAACTATAGTTTTCTCTAACGCTGGCTGCTGATCCCACAATTTCTTTGTGAATACTGAGCTCGGTACCAAGCCTTTGCATTGTCCAAAAACTAGAAAATCCTTGTGTGCACCAGCAGCAGCTCTTTCCAGTGGCCAAGCGTGCTACATAGGGTAGGGAATACAAACACTGCTCTCTTGGATATATTTGGCTCCTCTTGACAACATGGGAGTGAGGGAATCCAACACTCCTCCTTTCCCTTTCCTGGACACTCCTCATAAAGGCCTGCTAAAACTCTTTTTATACCTTTCCCCGAGCCCTACCAAATAAAATTCCTGTCTTCTGTGGCCACGCTTTATCCTGACATAGTTTTTGTAGGGTTTTTTGGGGCTATGTGGCCGTGTTCTGGAAGAGTTTATCCTAATGTTTCACCAGCATCTATGGCGAGCAACTTCAGAGAATGCTGGCATGGAAGTGAGTGGGGCCTCACACTAACTATACTGTGTGACCCTTGATGAGAGGAAGTGATTTACATGTTATCTATGAATACAACAAACCAACACATAGATTAATATGTAAATCGCTTCCTCTCAGCCAAAGGTCACACAGTATATACCACTCACTTCATGCCAGCCATGCTCCGATGATGCCAGCCGCAGACGCGGTGAAACATCAGGAATAAACTCTTCCAAAACACAGCCACATACGAAAAACCTACCAAAAAAAAAAAAAAACCCTATGGAGCTGGTGATGAAAGCCTCGACTTCACATCATTCGTGCACTGTCTCACACACACCTGCTGAATTGTCCAAAAACAAGGGCCTTGGATACTCATTGTTTTGAGGGATTTGTATGCCACAGCTGGCACAGAATTTTCTAGCCTCTCGCTTACCCATTATCTATTCCCCTATAGCATCAAGCCCAATACAGTTTCCTATGACCACTATGAAATGGGATAGACATATTCTGTACCTAGTCACTATAGCTTTGTTATTGATTCACTATTGATCAGCATATGATGATTAATTGGTGTGAGCAAGTCACCAGGCAGAGTTGATTTCCCCAACAGTCAATCTTGGTACAGGCTGACTGTAAAGGAGAGGCTGCTGTGAGAGGAGTGACTATAAAAAGTGAGGAGGAGTCAGAGTAGTGTGTTGGTTCAGAGTCAGTTCAAAACAGTTTTATTTATTTATTTATTTATTTATTTATTTATTTGTATCTCGCTCTTTTCCCAGGACTGGGACTCAGAGCGGCTTCACGGTATTTAAAAAAAATAGTACAATAAAATAAAAAGTAGTTGAAAAGAATTTTTAATCTGGTCCAACATTGAACATCCCAGCCTGTCCTATAGTAATTCCCTAAATGCCTGTGTGAACAGGTAGGTCTTCACCTGCCGGCGAAAGGCCTCAAGGAGGGAGCAGTTCTGATCTCCCTGGGTAGGGAGTTCCAAGAGTCTAGGGGCAGCCACTGAGAAGGCCCTCTCTCGTGTCCCCACCAACCGTGTTTGTGATGAGGTGGGACAGAGAGAAGGCTTCCCTGAGGATCTTAGAGTCCAGGCCAGTTCATACCAGGAGAAACGGCTGCCAATAGTTGGACCTGAGCCATATAGGGCTTTGTAGGTAATACACAAGACCTTGATTTGAACGAGCTGAATTTTCGAACACTTTTCAAAGGCAGCCCCATGTAGAGCCATTACAGTAGTCCAAAAGGGATGTAGCCAAGGCATGTACTACCGTGGCCAAATCTGGATTCTCAAGGAATGGCACGCTGGCATACAAGTTTAAATGTGCAGGAAGCACTCCTGGTCACAGCAGAAAACCTGGGCCTCCAGGTTCAAAGCTGAGTCCAAAGTATCCCCAAACTGCGAACCTGTGTCTTCAGGGGGAGGTGACCCCATCTAACACAGGCTGGATCCTTATTCCCGATCTGCCTTCCGACTGACCAGGAGCACCTCTGTCTTGTCAGGATTAAGTTCAACTTGTTTGCCCTCATCTAGTCCATTACGAGGACAGACACTGGTTTAGACCAGGACAGCCCCTTGGATTGAGGTGGGAAGGAGTAGTAGAGTTGAGTGTCATCTGCATATGATGACACCGCCACCCAAAACTCCGGACAACCTCTCCCAGGATTTCATGTATATGTTAAACAGCATAGGGGAAAACACAGAACCTGAGGGACCCACAGGTCAATGGCCAGGGGGTTGAACAGGAGTCTCCCAGTACCACCTTCTGTTTGCCCCTCCAGAAGGAACGGACCACTGTAGAACATACCTCCAAGCCCCATCCCAAAGAGGCGGTCTAGAAGGATACCATGATGATGGTATCAAAAGCCGCTGAGAGGTACCAGGAGAACCAACAGGGACACAACTTCCCTGTTCCAGTTCCG